>NW_012122487.1:9730413-9824784 GCF_000951035.1 Colobus angolensis palliatus
CGTGCGGTGGGGCGGTGCGCTTGCCCCACCCCGCGCGGCCAGGCGCTTCGCGGATGCCGCTGCTCTGGCTTTTTAAAAGGATGGGGTCTAGAAGTTTCCTTTGCTACTCCCAAGCCTCCACTCCTCCCACCCCCGCGATGGATAATCCTAGACCTTTCAGCCACCTCCACCCCTTTCTTTTGCTCTCGCTGACTCTAAGAGGTTTAAAAGTTCTTCCTTTTCCTTGACCCAGAGGGGCACAGTCTTTGTGTCGGGGCGCCGGGGGGTGGGGTGTTGCCTGAGGTCCGGAGCGCAGACCAGGCCTCCGGGGCGCGGGAGCCTGTTGCTCTCCGCTGCCGGGGCCGCACCCGGATACCCCATCCGCCGTTACGCGGTGCCGGGCTGCGCGGGGTGCGGTAGAGAGTGGGCAGCAATGCTCCCGGTCTTGCGTTCCCGCCTTAGCCTCGGGGACCCGGAGGCGAGCTGCTCATTGGTACCGGTTCCCCGTCCCCCACCCCTGGCGCCCGTGCCCTTTTAACCGCAGCTCCCGTTGGTGGGAGCATGTTGATCGTGTCTCTCCCTTAATCCCCTCACCCCCCGCTCTGATGGGCGCCTTTGTCTGTGATTTGGCAGCCCCAGGATGCCGGATGTTCCTAGGGAAGCGATGTTTGGGAGACGCTTTGTGCCTTGCGGAGTAGCGCGTTTGTCGGGTGGTGATGGTGTACATTTTTGCTTGCATTCTTTGCAGAGGCACAAAGGCCGAGCTATTCTTCCCTGCAGTCACATGGAAATCCAAGCTGAGACTGCGGGGGAGGAGGAGTGGTCAGGCGCAGGCGGGAGGTGGAGGCCGCTGCGCAGTCACTGGGGGCGGGGGGGCGGGGACCTCTCCTCCGCGGTGGGGCTGTTGAGGTACTCTGCTTGGGAAGTCCCCGGCAATGGGCACTGTCTTTGTGCAGTGGGGGCTGCTGTTGGAGGCTGATGTTTGATAGGTATCATCAGATAGATAAGAGGACAATGACTTCACCAGCCTAGAAGGAAAACTTCTCCATGTTCTTTTGATGTCATAGAGAAGGAATCTGATAAGTGACCAGACTGCCTTGTCCTGCCTTGTAGATAGTTTGATGTAAACATCCCCTTCGTGTTTCCCTAGAAATTCCTAGTTTAGGTTACCCTTTATAGAATAACACCTTATCTGAAAACTAACGAGGAGGAGGTGATGGTTTCGGGCTTGGGAGTTTTACGTGTTGAATTTGGGTGTGAGTGATTACAGTGAACATCTTGTAATGTTGGAACCATCTAAATTTGTATGTATGCCTTAGCACTTGATGGAATTTCGGCAAACAATAGTGTTTACAAAACCTAGCAAAACTTGGCCAGGCGCAGTGGCTCATGCCTGTAATCCCAGCACTTTGGGAGACCGAGGTGGGTGGATCACTTGAGGTCGGGAGTTCAAGACCATCCTGGCCAACATGGTGAAACCCTGTCTCTACTAAAAATACAAATATTAGTGGGGCGTGATGGCACGCATCTGTAGTCCCAGCTACTAGCGAGGCTGGGGCAGGAGAATCGCTGGCATCTGGGAGGCAGCGGTTGCACTGAGCCGAGATTATGCCACTGCACTCCAGCCTGGGCGACAGAGCGAGACGACTCTGACTCAATAAATAAATAAGTAAATAAAAAACATAAATAAAAACCTAGCAAAACTTGAAGTTCTTTGGCTTGATCTTCTAATACAATACCGTGCTTTGGATGGATGCACCTGTGCCCTTGTGTGCAACGTAGGCAAAACTAGTTTTGGGTACCCTTTGACTCTCCATTCCTCTTTCCTATCTCATTTGCCAAAACGAACAAACTTAGGAAGATTATTCTCAACATATTACTAATAGATTATGGTGTACCTTATTTCTTACATATGTTCCTTTTTTCCGCTTTGTTCCTTTCTGTGTTTATTCTTTTCACTTACCTTCCCTAGTTCTGGTTTTCTTTGTCTCTTTACCACACTTCTTTTTATTGACTAGGCCTGATGGTTGTGACTTGGAAAGGGAGGGATCATTAGTCAGTTTTTAGTGTGCTTCAAAGTCCTATCACCTAGACATTGCTCTGGTTGGTCCTTAAAGATATCTTTCCTTTTCAGATGCATTTAAATGCACCTAACTGTGAGGAATGGAGGCTGTTCTCAGAGTTTAGTTTATTTCTACAAGTTGAAGCTATTGAGAGAGATTCTTGGAAATCCTTGAAATGTAACTTTACATGGATTTAGGCCTAGTTAGCCACTTTTAGTTTTTAACTGCTAGGATGGAGAGATTTTGCTTGACAAATGATGAAGTGAATCCATTGTCTAGAATTGAGATTAAGGGATTTAAAAGCTGGAGAAGAACAATGAATTGCCCGGAAGGTAGCTATCCTGATTTAGAGGCAGATTATTTTCTCCAGATTACATCCCAGATCTGACATAGTCTTGTCTCTCAGATTGAGTTGCAGGTTGGCTACATTTTGTATATTTGGAAACATACAAAGTACTCTGAATTTCATGAAATATTTTGAGGCAAAGTTGGACCAGAATGTCCCCAAATATGGTAGAGCGAATAGCACATCTGCCAGAGAAAGATCCTACACTTTAAAGTGAAGAAGCAGACAACTTCCTGGTGAATTTAGGACTGCTTGATGATGCCTATGAATAATGATATATGTCGGAAACAGTTACATGTACTTTTAAAAATAGTTATTTGGCTTGAAGTAGGATTTCATTTGATATTGTTACGTTCATTATCAACCCCATATTTATAACAATAAAGATTTCATTTTTTTTCTTGTAAATTAGTGTCATACAAAGGAGAACATTTATATAAGTACAGTTCGGAAATGATATTTAGCATGGTAACATTGATATATTGTGATTAAATAATTTTAGTGGGATTCCATGTGGGATAATAAGACTAAGGAGATAAATAACTAGTACTCGATAAAGGAAACCGGTGGTGAGGAATCCATTGCCTTCCTGTGATATGTTTCCAGAGAAAATCCGAGGTATTCATGTAGTAGGTAGTAATAGATGGATTAGGAAGACTGTTGTATTGGGTTAGGCATTGAGGAGAACACAGACTAAATATGATTCTGCTCCAGAAGTGTAGGGTCTTAGTTGGAAGAATCTAATGGGAGAAATTATAGAAAGGTTTTACACATAGAAAATGTTACAGGGATTCTAGGAAAGTAAAGTATAGGGACTACTTGCTCTTATCATTGTGGTTAGTAAATAACACACAGAGGGGGCTTTGGTCTTGAGATAAGAGGGTGGAAATGAAAGATTTTTGGTATGAAGTAGAGCTTAAGTCAGTGGTTTTGCCTTGAAAATTGACATGATGTATGGAAGAGGCTGGGATGTGAGTGGGCAGTGGGTACTGAAGAGCGTATTCAGTTTGTATATTTCTGGAGTGCGATAGAGGGTTTGTGCCCAGGGGAAAAGTTCGGATGGGGAAGAGCAATAAATGGAGAGCAATGAAGTACAGGCTGAATTTTATCTCTTGAAGTTTCCACTTTCCAGTAACCCGTTTCACATTTCCTTCTGAGACTTTACCAGAAACACGTTTAGTGTCTATATTTCTAACAGCCTCTTCAGTGCAATCTGGGCTTTTTCTAACATGCACCCTAAAACGTTTGTAGCCATTACCTGTTACCCAGTTCCAAAGCCACTTCCACATTTTTGGTGTTTGTTACAGCAGCACCCCATTTCCTGGTACCAAAATCTGTATTAGTTTGATAGGGCTGCCTTGACAAAATACCACAGAGTGGGTGGGCGGCTGAAACCATAGGAATTTATTTCCTCACAGTTGTGGAGGCCGAAAGTCTAAAATCAAAGTGTTGGTGGGATTGGTTTCTAGCGAGCCTCTCTCTGGCTTGTAGTTGGCTGAGTTCTCCCTGTTTCTGCACATACTCTCCCTCTGTGTATGTCTATGGCCTAATTTCTTTTTATAAGGGAACCAGTCATATTGTGTTAGAGCCCACCCCTAGTGTCCTCATTTAACCTTTATCTCCAAGTACAGTTACATTCTGAGGTACAGGGAATTAGGATATCCTGTGGATTTTTAGGAGACATAATTTAGCCCATAACAAGGTTCTCAAAGAGACCTAGTCTGTAAACTAGTGAGACCCTGAGGCAGTGAGATCATATTGGAGGCTAGTGCATAGTCTGACCATTAATGGGGTAATCTGATGTTTGGCAAGAAAGGGAAACTGCTATTTGAGGACAAAGGTATTTTATCTTTGGCCTGAGGCCACTTATTTTCTTTCTCTGGGTGTTCATTGGGTAATTGTGCCTCTGTGACCTTCCTTTTTGTGGGCAGAGCATTAATTTTCTTTTTAAGTGTTTTGTAAAAGCATTCGTTTTCTTAAAATATTTCTTTTAATGGTTCTTAAAAATAGTAAAGCGCTAAATTTGGCAAAGCTGAAACATTGTGTTGTAAATATCTCAGTGGTTTTTGAGTCTGATTAAAACAACAGAATTTATTCTTTAAATTCCATTGATCTAAAAACTGTCTTATACATGTTTTGTGGGGTAATATATGGCATAATCTTTTTTTCCTTCAGAAATGTTTCCCCCTTTTGGGAAAATATGATTAATAAAAGGGATTTTATGTTACATAAAATAAAAACTTTTTATTTTTATTTTATTTTTTAGGTGTTGCAATTGTATTTGTTGAGTTAATGAAACCATTAGAACCATTCTTCCAAATCTGGCCAACTAAGTTAAAAAAAAAAACAAAAGATAAAAGGAGACAAATTCTTGCTTTTTTTTTTTTTTTCTGGCCTGTCTGCCTGTGGTGGTTAAATTTGTTTTGTTTAGGGAATTCTTATCTTTATCCACCTTTTAGTTTTATTTGTGTCTGCAAAAGCAACCTTCATTGTTATTTTCTTGTAAACCACTTCCAGATCCAAGGTGTTATAAATAAGTGTATGAGGAGAAAGTGAAAAATGAAAGACTTATTTTTTTAAAAAAAGAAAAACAAACACAAAACTTAAGGAAAAACTTACTGTTGCTTATGTTTTAAAATACATAAGGTAATTATTTATTTTAGTAAATAGCACATTTAAAACGGTATGGAAGATACAAGTGAAAAGAAGACAGAAAACTTGCCTGTAATTGGATCATCCATATACCACTCCCATAAGAAAATCCCCAAAACACATATTTTGAAAAGGAAGATGCTTACATTATTTTGATATAGCAAATGAATAGATAGAGCTGTTGATAATAGATTTCACCAATTGCTGTCTTTCTCAGTAAGCATAATCTGATCTGAGATTATTAAACGTTCATATAATTTGAGTTGATACTAATCATGTTTGTTTGAACTGATGTCTCAGGTCTTTTGAAGAGGTATGATACAGTTCACTACCATGTGGCATATAGGACACCAGTGGAGGATGTATTTTTAAAGATTTTGATCTCTGCTTAAAATTAAGCGTTAATAGTCATATTGTTAATTTCACAATAACTTTATATTATGTACTCAGGTGGCCCCATACGATACTTTGCTTCAGGGAACTGTCATAGAAAATGGTCATGAGAAGCTATCCTGTGTTCATGAGATATCACTAACCTAACAAAACCATGATGATAGAGTCATAAAGATTAATGATTATTCTACAAGTTAAAAACTCCTCTCTGATATATTTAAGATATGTCCAGTTTCTCTTATACCTTGCTAGGCCCCTGTTTTAGTTCATTTGGGGTGCTCTAACAAGATATCAAACAGTGGGTCCATTATAAACAAAAATTTATTTCTCATAGTTCTGGAGGCTGGGAAGTCCCAGATCAAGGCACTGATAGGTTCTCTGAATGGCGAGGGCCTCGTAGATGATGCTGTCTTGCTGTGTCTTCATGTGGTGTGGAAAGGGCAAGGCTGTTCTCTGGTACCTATTTTATAAGGGCACTAACCCCATTCATTAGAACTCTGACCTTGCGATCTAATTGCCTCCCAAAGGCCCCACCCCCTAATACCATTACTTTGGGAGTTAGGATGTCAACATATGAATTTGGGGGGAGCATAAACTTTCACACCATAGCAGCCCCCTTAATAGGTCCTGCTTTGTCGAAGGCATTATTAGATAAATTTCATAAAGCTTATGTATTTCCTTCTCTGCTTCTCACTCCCCACAAGTCTCCCAGGTTTTTGCATTTTAGTAAGTCAGGCCCGAATCCTCTTCTGGACAGCATTCATTTTCTTTTGTGTTTTGTTTTAGTAGAAATGGGGTTTCACCATGTTAGCCAGGCTGGTCTTGAACTCCTGACCTCAGGTCAGGTGATCTCCCCGCTTCAGCCTCCAAAAGTGCTGGGATTACAGGCGTGAGCCACCGCGCCCAGCCTCATATTCCAGTTTGGGACTACAGGGGCCTCATCGGTATGATTCAGTGGAGTGTTGTCTGACCCTTCTTCCGCTTTCCCATCACATTCAGTTTTCTGGGCTAGGAAATGTAGTTATCCTATGCTGTTTTACAGCATTGGATGCGGCTCTTCATTCTGATATAATCTATTGATTATATATTGGGTTAGACTAAGTCACAAAGTATTTTTAGCTGTTTTGTGGCTGAGGTAGGAAAATGAGAAGAAATAGCCCTGGGGCCTGGATTATTGCTCCCTAGCTAGCCTTATTAAGATGTTCAGTGAACATATCTGTTGGATGCTAAAGTTAACCTATTCAGCCCCTATCCTTTTCTCAAGGAGGTGGGAGGGACTGTTTAAATGTTTTATTGTGGTATAAGTTATAATTGACAATAAACTGCACATATTGAGAGTATACAGTTTGTTGAATTTTGGCTGTTGTGAAGCTATCCCCCACAATCAAGATAGTGAACATATCCATCACCCCGAAAAGTTTCCTCATACCCCTTGGTAATCCTTTCCTCTACCTACCCCTCCCATCTTCAAGTAAGCTACTCATTTGCTTTATATCACTATAGACTAGTTTGCATTCGCTAGAGCTTTAAATAAATGGAATCATACGGTATGTTCTCTTTTGTCTGACTTCTTTCACTATGTAATTATTTTAGGATTCATCCATGTTGTCTGTATTCATAGTTTAGTACTGGTCATTGCTGAGTAGTAGTAGTCATTGCATGGATATACCATTAAAGAGTTTTTAAGTCATTTAGAACTCTCCTGCACTTTGTCCATTGTCTTATGGTGCATATTCATTCTTGCTTTTGTGAGGGAGGAAAAACTTTACTCTCTGAGGTTCTATAAATGAGGCCTGTTAATTAAAACTAACAAAACACAGATTAACATTTAATCGATCTTTTTAATTTTACATGCATGGGGGCTACACAGAAAAGAAGAGACCCAAAGAAGAGGATAGATTTGGGGTTTTTACATCATTTTCATGAAAAAAGTTCTTCTCACTGGTAAGGGAGAGATGATCATCTTTACAAATGGACATTTGTGTGACATTTACAAAGGAAATTTTGTGTTCTACTTTTACGCAGAAAGGGCCAGGGCAGAGAGTGCTCCTGTCTTCCATTTCCTATTTGCCTTCAGTTCAAAATAATCCTGATGCCAAAGTAGCATATTTTGGAGTGGCATATTCTGATCCCCTTTGGATTCAACTGTGTGCGTCTGACTTTTGTATTTGACAGTGTTTCTCAGTCTTCTTAAATTCATGCCCCATTTTGATAAACATAACAGAAAATTTAAACGCCCTTATTTAAATGTTGGAGCTTCAAAATATGTAAGTCAGTAGTTTAAAAAATACTACTGGTAATCGTAAAAAAGATTTAAAAATATTTAATTTTGAAAGAGGAGATGATTAAGTAAAAAGTCAGGAGATTATTGAGGCTTTCCATAAACTTTCGTATCCTACTTTATGAAGAGTTGAAGCACAGCACAGTAGTTTCAGTATTGAACCCAATGCTTTATTTTGACTGCTTGCTAAATATTCCTCACCCACTTGCGTATTTTTTGTAATTCTTATCATTTTTGATAGCTTTATCTGTCACTCCTGTGACAAATTTATATGATAGTCATATAGTGAATTGGATAACAAAGGAGTAATTTGGTGCTGAAATTATTCAAATAATTGCCATTCTGTATATGTTGCAATTCAGATCATCAAACACACCAAGAGTTGGAGAGGGGATGATCTGCCTCATTCTAGATCAGCTCTGGCCAATGGAAATATCATATGAGCCACACATGTAATTTTAGGTTGTCTGTAGCCACAGTAAAGAAAAAAGCAGAAGTGAAATTAATTTTAATAATATATTTTATTTAACCCACTTTCTTCAAATTATTATTTCAACATATAATCAGTATAAACATTATTGAGATATTTTACTTTCTTAAAAAAAAAGCTCTCCAAAATACGCTATGTCTTTTACCCTTACATCATATTGCCTTTAGAACTAGCCAAGGTATAAGTGCCGGGTAGTGGCTTGTTTCATTGTGGCTCCTGGCTACTGTATTGGTCAACACAACTTTAGCTCATGCAGCCAAGCTATAAGGTCAGATGAAATCAAGAAACAAGATGTCTTCATTCTGTTATGAAAACCTGTTATGTTGGCTGGAACCACTCAGCCTTTTTTGGGTCATTTGTACTGTTTATATATTGTCTGTACCTTCTGATCACTTACTTGAAGTGACAAACAAAATCAAACTACATTTAAAGCAGATGTCCTCTCTGGATTATTACAAAAGTAAAAGTTGGTTTATGCTGTTAATATTAACATTTAGTCCTTTGAGTGCCAGAGTAAAAGTAGTTAATGGAGGCAGTTAAATAGTAGATGAGTTAATTAAGAAGCAAATAGTCACATTCATTGAAAGATAAGCCTTTTTAAAATGCTTTCATGGAGAAAATATCACTTGTCAAGATAACCCCAATGAATCCTATAGAATTACATATGGTAACTAAATAGTGTAGCTTGTTACATTATCTGTGAATTAGTAATTAGGGGATCGAATTGCTCCATGCTTATTTATCTTATATGGCTAAGGTACGTGTTCAGATAGGTTCATAATAATTTGGATTCCTTTATGCAGTTTTCCCTCATCTGAACCTGGAATCTTGCCAGCAACATGTAAATTGTCATTTCTTGCTGAATTTTGTCAGCATATTCTCAACTGTGTAGACTACCAGTGACTGACAAGCTTATCAGCAGATTTACACAGTAACACCTCTTTGCTGGCAGAGGACTACAGGGTTCTCTCTAGGAATTATTTGGTACAGATTATGAAAAATCCTTTTTTTATTGTGAACAGATTTTATTTTTTTCTGTGTGTATGCATGTTCAATTAACAGAAACACCAAAGGTACATTTGTTTTGGTTTAGTATGGAGCTGAATAAGAAAAGATCATGACAAATTTTATTTTTTTTAGATAATATGCTCATCTATATATGTACACTGTTTCATCTTGGAGCTTGCAGGAATGTTATTGATTCCACTAGGATTTTTAATTTATCTCACAGCCATTATTTATGGTGCTGGGGATATAGCCCCAAGAGAAAAAGAAAACAACAGCAACACAAAACTTCCTACCTTCATGAAATTAAAATTCTATTATTTCCTGTTTTCTAAAGGCATTTCAAACTCAGTGTGTCCAAAAAGAATATAACCGTATTTCTCTGTCCTCTAAAACCATATATTTATCTTTCTGCTGTTGTTCTTTCAGCTAAATGATGTCCTGATAGTTCTAGTTTCCCAGATTAAAATCATTGGGAGAGTCAACCTCTATTTCTGTCACTCATTCACCCCTCCTGGCCCTAACAGTCACCAAGTGGTCACTGAGTCCTTTTGATTGCCTCTAATTAATGAGTCTGTATCTTTTCTCTGTTTTCTTGCCATTGCCTTCATCTGGGCTCTCATTCTTTTTTGATTAGGTTGTTTTAAAAGCTTAACATCTGGTTGTATTATCATTAGTTCTTTTCCCTCTTTGGTGAAATATTTACACTATTATCAGAATTGTTTTATCAGAAAATAAATTTTAGTAATCCCTGTACCCTCAAAACTCCTTCCCCAGTGTCCCTGCATGGTCCAGCCTGCCGGCAGGGCAAAGCCCCAATGAGGCCGTGGAAACATTACCTTCATAGCTCTCGTCATTCTGGACCCAAGTACTGCAGCCTCACTGTCATCAAGTTCTCTGGGTTCTTTATGATTTTGTTGCCTTAGCAGATGTCCTTCCCTTCATAAGAAATGCCTTTCCCTTTACTGCTCTCCTCCACACTCTCCTAATCGGCTCATTCTTCAAGATGATTCATCTGTCATATTTCTTACAAATTCTTTCTGACTCATGTTGGCAGTATTGGATTCCTCTGTACTGA
Organism: Colobus angolensis palliatus; assembly: GCF_000951035.1. Taxonomy (NCBI): domain Eukaryota; kingdom Metazoa; phylum Chordata; class Mammalia; order Primates; family Cercopithecidae; genus Colobus; species Colobus angolensis. The sequence goes on from NW_012122487.1 coordinate 9,740,701, forward strand.
GAACTTTACCTATCACGTTGCCCTGTAATTACTTACTGTTTTCCACTAAATTGAAAACTCAGAAGTTAGATACTTGTCCTCATTTTGTCATATGCTTCAGTGACAGAGGTGGATAAAGACATGGGGGCCTGAAGTATATGGAATTTGGGGTGGTTCTCTTAAAAATAATAGAAAATCATAAATACAAAATTAGATATGAAAAAAATTTATTTGAATGAGAATTGAAGGATCCTATGCAAGTACCTTCATGCTAAATCTTTCTGTACACATGCTAAATCTTCCTATACACATGGCTAGGAATATGTAAGTGCTCACTTAATACTTGATGAATTGGTGTGGTTTCTTTGGGATGTGTTATAAGTATCATCTGTATATCTATATATATATGTATATAATTTTCTTTTTGCTGTTCATTTTTTAATATTAGGAAACATGATTAGCCATTCTGATGCTAATACTGTTGCTAATAATAAATGTCTAATACTTCCATACTTCTTCCCATTTCCAAACACTTTTGAATACCTTATCTTACAGGATTTTGACAACTGAGTCACAAGGGAAGTGACTCAGACTTAATGACTCTGTGTTTTGCTACTTTTTGGAGCTGAAGTTCTTCCTTTGAGATCAGATTTCACTTTGGTGGGAGAAATGACAGTTCTTCCTCTGCGTCTGTAACCTCAGTCAACACCACTTTGCTCTATATTCTGTTAGCCTGGTGAATGCTAAGGAATTTTCTGAGAGTTTTCCAAATCATCTCAGTGTCGTTGCATCTTTCCATCCCTTCTCCCTTTCAGCTTCCTCAATTATTTCTTCTTCCTTTCCTCCCCTGTTATTTGTGTCTTGCCATACATCAAACACATTCTTCTCCATGTCTTTTCTCAGATAAATTGATACTTTTAAGTGTTATTACTTTGAATAAGCTGAATTTTGTAGTTTGCAATTTTCAAAGTTATTTCTACTTCTTTGAAGTACTTTGGGGTGTGTCTTGGGATCCTCAGTAATGTAAAAAGTACACCTAATTTTCAGCAATGGAAAAGAAGGTATCACAAAACTGTGTACTTTACAGCATAGGTGAGACAGCTCTGTTGCTTAAAAGCTTCATGAATGTAGGAGAAAACACTATCTTTCTGAACCTCAATTTTCTTACCTGAAAATGAGGGTATGAAGTATGGAGCTCTTGGTAGGATTGAAGGAAATACATATTTGTAAAGGACATAGGTTTTGTTTAAGAAAACAGGGATAGGATATATGGAAGGTATTATAAACAAATGGTTTCATTTCAAACACTAAAACTGATGCCAATTTCATTACCTAAAAAATGTACTTATGTAGCCTATTTCATTTTCTGGGAAAGTCATTATTATAACATGCAATAGCAATCAATTCTTAAATGCAATTTTATTATTAGTTGTTATTGAATAGCATTTTTAAGAACCCCAAATAACAGATTGTTGCTTTAAATTGTGTATTGCAACCTAGCCTACATTTTAGACATTCCAGTGATGAATATATATTTGGAAAGTTTTGCCTCTTGGAGTATTTGGTGGTGGATATGTTCCTGAGGAAAAAAGTTGCCTTTTTACATCAACAAAATGATATGGAAAGTTAGTTTGTAACTTAGGGACTCTTGTCAGGGTAGACATCCCTCTGATTAAGGCTTTTAAGCCTTTGTCCTCCTTAAATCCTTCTTCCTTCTTCTCTTTCTCTGACCCCAAATCCTCGAGTAGCTGAAATGAGCTTACTTTTGCATGAAACTATTCAGATAATTATTGACATTTCATTATATAGACTTTTCAATACCTCACATAATAATGGCTGGAAAAATGGGATGGCTTAATAAAAGGTCTGAGTTAGGGAACCCTGGAAAAGTTATAGTGTTTTCTTTGACTCTCTACTGAATCTATTAAATGTGGTCTTAACAAGTTACATGTTTGGAAAGAGTAAAAGCTTACAAAATTTTCTTACATCTTCAAATAATTAAGATTGATAATTGAAAAAAAAGTGTTGATTTCTTCTGTATGCTGAATTTAAGGGTTCTGAATTGCTAAATACTCCACAAAAAGTATTGCAAAGAATGGGCCGAGAGAGGGAGAGAGAGAATGTGATTGTTCGCAAGCCCTTCTTAGTACATGCATCTGTTGTACTTCTCTGTGCAGAGCTGGAACTGAACCAACAGGAGTCAAACCACTGGTTACCACGAGCACAGTATAGGAGAGAAAAACAGCCACATTAAATATTATTCCAAAATGCTGTTTTCTTCCCAGAGGACTTCTGATGAGAAATTTGAGCCTGCCCTTTCCTGAATAAAGTTTGTAAACTTTGTTCCTGTCCACATTCAGCAAAGGGAAGTCATGAAAGCCACTGACTGAATTTAGGAGGTACTGATGGATGGGGAAGGATAAAAATATCTAATTATGTATAGTACTTATAGCTCAGTGATACCTAAGGAGTTTATATAATATACAACACTTTTCATAATTTTTGTAGAAAAGATTCCAGGAGAAGCTATTTGGAACAGTAATAGAGAAATTGTGGCAGTAGAGTTATTTTAAGAGTTGGGAAAGTCCTAGAAAATGATCTTGGGAGAATAGTAGAAACGTGAAGTTGGATGGGGAGATAAGTTGAAGCGCATGGTTGTAATATTATGGTCTTCTCTCCTACCTCCTAGTTCCACAGTTTTGTCCGTATTGGAAATATTGTCTCCATCATTTAACACTTTCCCCTGAGGAGCCACTCAGTCACAACTGACAAGCCACCTATTGTTCTGCCCCAGTGTCATCAAGATCTCACAAACTCAATGGAGATCCTGTCCCTGAAAGGGCAGCTGAGAAATGACAGACCTTTTTTGTACTATCACCTCCGACAGCAGTTGATAGGTTCTAACAACAGAGACCTGCTGCCAACTATATTTCTGGGTCCCATGGGTACGCTTTTGAGTACCAAATGCTTTCATTTCTTTTTTTCTTTTTGAGATGGAGTTTCACTCTTGTTGCCCAGGCTGGAGTGCAATGGTGCAATCTCAGCTCACCGCAACCTCTGCCTCCCGGGTTCAAGTGGTTCTCCTGCCTCAGCCTCCCCAGTAGCTGGGGTTACAGGCATGTGCCACCACACCTGGCTAATTTTGTATTTTTAGTAGAGACTGGGTTTCTCCATATTGGTCAGGCTTGTCTTGAACTCCTGACCTCAGGTGATCTGCCTGCCTCAGCGTCCCAAAGTGCTGGGATGACAGGCGAGAGCCCAAATGCTTTTTATAAGCACCAGGACACAGTCCACCTGGGCTCATTGAGTTGCCTCATTCCAGGCAGGGAAAAGGGCAGGAGGTAAGAGCCTGAAGTAATTTCCCTGGAGAATTTGTTGCCAGTGTAGGAACTGCACTGAAGAATTCTATGGCACAAAGTTAAGTCTTCTGCATGTTTTAGGTTTCCCCCAATACAATAATGTGGCTACCGTGAGTGCTTTATGGGCAGCTAGCTGCCTCTGGAGTTTGGCCTTGACACATTGTTGTGTTCACCTGCGAGGGCAGCTCTTAGAAGAATCCCCCTGCCTGGTTCTATGCAAGAAATATGCCTGGCATGTTGTGTCTTGACCCTTAACACTGAAAATGTGGTACAAACAGGGGCATTCTGGCCAACAACCTAAATTCCTTTGAGTTTAACTGAGGAGTGAGAGAACAGAAGAGGACAAATCTTAATTCTGAGAAGAACTTAAATCTTTCCCCTCAGTCACCATGTTTGATGTGAGTTAACAGTTTGAAGGGAGGGTCCCCTCTCCAACAGAGATACATGAAGAGAACATTATGAATGAAAAGTATGCAAAATGGATGTTCAGAGAGAAAGTGTTAGAATCCATAGTTCTCTAATGTGTATTCTGGACTTTTTTTTTTTTTTTTGAATTATGGGTGAAGGTTAATGGGGAAGGAAATAAATATAATGCAATGGGCTATAAACAGAATTGATTGGTCTAAATATTTTTAGAAAAGGAAAGTTAGCCTTCCAGAGGGTCGGTTGAGTTAGTCCAGCAGTCCAGGGTTCTGAACCTAGACACACCACTGATTTGTTATGTAATCAAATCTCAGTGAGCTTTAGCGTCTCTGTGACCTATGTGTTTTTTGAGGTTCCTTTCAACTTTAACTTTATAGTTGAGTGTAAGCAGTAAATAAGGGTATTTAACTCAAAGTATCATAAAATATAAATATATAATTCTGGAAGCAGATATGAATCTGCTAATATTCTTTATAAAACTTGTGTGTCAATGTGTTTTAGAGAATCTGTAGATAAGGTAAGAACATATAAACTGTTTGAAAGAGCATTTTGCCTCAGACCAACAATCTTAAAAATAAAACTAATTTTCAAAAGCCAAAGCAAATGTAATGAACATGTTTTTTGGTATAAATACATTTGTTATGTAAGAATACTTGTAAGAAAATATTCAATTTCTATATTATATGTATTTTCATTTTCAGTAGGCTTCATCCCCTCCATTAGAAAATTAACAGGAAAATATGATACAATACTGTTTTCACCAAACTTTCTTAGAGTATGTGGATTCTTGGTCAATGTAGTGATGTTGATTTGTGTATGTTTATATAATTGTGGATTAACATGCCTTTTTTCCATAATTTAGTATTAGCTTATATATATTGTGTGACTGTTCATTATATTGTCATTTGAATATTCATGGAAGATAAATAAGTTTTATTTAAACTGAAACAAGTTTATATTTATACTCTCTTGGGATCCCCTATAATTCACAAAGGTGGGGTTTTTGAACATATGTTCAAAAGTAGAACAGCAATAGTTGTTCATCACTTCCTGCCCTCCTGCTGTCTAATGAGAAGTTGACTAATCCAGGGCAATAAGTATCTGCTTCTAAGGCCTGTATCTCAAACAGCTTGGTAAAATTAGAAGCAGAATAGCATCAGAAAATGAGAATGAAGCTTTGTTTTTAATAGTAAAACTGAAAATGATTCCTTATGAGATATTATATTTTTAAGAAATGTTTTCAAAATGTTTCCTTTAGTTTTGCTGGAATTAAGTAGTCTAGCTGAATAAATTATTGTTCTGGGAGAATTTACCAATGGTAACATTATTTTTTTCCAAATAACTTAGTATTATAGTTTTAGGTGAAATCTTTTTTTTTTTTTTTTTTGCCAAACAAGGATAAGGAAGATTTGAAAAATATTACACTAATCATCTCTAGTCCTAGCCTCTAAAACTAGATATTGTTAACATTTTCACATATTGGCTGCCTTATTTTTGTAATAGTTATTATGAAAAATTTCAAATGTACATAAATGTCGTGAATCCTCATATACCCATTATTCTGTTTTAGCAAGTCCTAGTTCATGGTCAGTCTTGTTTCTTCTCTTGTCTCAGACATTTCCCTTGTCCCTTCCCTGGAAGTTTTTGAAGCAAATTGTGGACATTATATTATTTTATGCATAAATATTTCAACCCAACTGCTTTTTACATGCATAATTTAAAACCTTATAAAAATACAGTTTCCTTAAAAAAAAAAAAAACAGAGAAAGCTAAATTCCCCCGTTGAGTCCCCCCATATGAGGCTACTACTTCCATCTGTCTACTCCTGTCTACTGTCATTTTAGAATGTGTCCTTTTAATCCATTGTTGAATATGGTGAAAGTATGTGTGTACATATTTTTATGTGGCCCATATACTATTTTTTATATTTTTGAAATATAAATAAACTACTTATTCTGCAAATCTCCATTTCGTTGTTGAGATTTGGACTCCGAGTCTGTTCTTTAAAAATGAGTCTAAACCATTTGTGTTTATTGTGAATATGGATATCTGGATTTATTTCATTGCCCTTGTTTTGTGTTTTTTGTTTACTGTGGTTTCTCCTTTTTCCTTGTTTTCCCATTCCTGACCTCTTTTAAATTGCTCGAGTATTTTTAGTTCATCTTTTTTCATCTTGGTGTGTGTATTATGTAGAATCTACTTCTGTTTTTTTAGTGGTACCTTAAAGTTTTAACATGTATACTTGGTTTAATTTTTCTAGTAGAGTTTGAAGAAAGAACGTTTCTATCCTCCTATGAGTGGAACTCTTTTTTATTTTTGTAATTTTTTTTTTTGAGACAAGGTCTTTCTCTGTCGGCCCAGACTGGAGTGCAGTGGTGTGATCACATGTCACTGCAGCCTCTACCACCTGGGTTCAGGTGATCCTCCCACCTCAGCCTCCTGAATAGCAGGGACTACAGGTGTGTACCACCACTCCTGACTAATTTTTTAAAAATTTTTTGTGGAGGTGGGGTTTTGTTATGTTGCCCAGGCTGGTCTCAAACTCCTAGGCTCAAGCGATCCACCAATCTTGCCCTCCCAAAGTGCTGGGAATAAAGGCATCAGCCACCATGCCTGGCCTGAATGGAGATTTTTGGTCTGAAATATTTTTACTATTTGTAAATATTGTTCATAGTTACTAAGATTTCATTTGTATAATGAAAATTTGTCAGAGCTCACATTCCTTTTTTTTTAATTTTTAATTTTCATTTTCTAGGGGCAGGGTCTTGTTCTGCTGCCCAGGCTGGAGTTTAGTGGCACAATGATAGCTCACTATAGCCTCAATCTCCTGGGCTCGAGTAATCTTCTCACCTCAGCCTCCCAAGTAGCTGGGACTACATGCATGTGCCTCCACGCCTGGCTAATTTTAAGAATTTTTTTTGGTAGAGACAGGGTCTCGCTTTGTTAGCCAGGCTGGTCTTGAGCTCCTGGCTAAAAGTGATCCTCGCACCTTGGCTTCTCAAAGTGCTGGGATTACAGGCATGAGCCACCATACTCTTGTCAGCTACCTTTGTTTTAACACTGGATTTATGTTTTATTCGATGGCAGCTAATGGCTTTTCTCAGGCTCTGAGCAAAACAGAACTTTATAGTGTTATATTCACTCACCAAGTGTAGGAGCTTCCCTGCACTTTGTTTTCTGATGTAACTGTCTCTTCTGTAGGATTATTGATTATTTAGTGGTCCTACTAAAATTGTCTTTGCTAGTTAACTCCCTCAAATCTTTATTGGAAGTACCGTGCCCAAATGAAATAAAGGAACAAGGGTATTTCGTAAGCAAGGGTACTTGAGAGGAGTTTTTATTTTTTGGATGTGATGGTATGGTACCATACCAAAGCAGACTGTGTTTGAATGAATAGGTGTGTTTAAATGGAGCAAACAGAGCCTCATACAACATACCTCTGGCAAAATGGAGTTCACTGTAAATGGAGATCAGTGATTGTGCATCCATAGGGACCAGTTACTCTATTTTCCTCTTATTGGCTGTGTTGCATCTCCCAAGGAATGCCTGCGTCTCTTAATGTCGGTTGTATTCTGTCTCTATCAACAGACTTGTTTTTGCTGTCTCATAACTCTGGCTTGTGTGTACCTCATTTTAGCTTCTTCATCCCTTACTCAGCTGCCTTCTGTCTTCTCAACTGTTGTTCTACCATTAATTGGCTTATTCTCTCAATATTTCTTAAGTTCTTAAGAGACACTCTAGTCCATTCATGCTTTTCATGTCAGTACTTAGATTGGCTTCCCTTGAATTAAGGAGCCTAGCCCTGGTTCCCTTGGTTATGGTTGGAAGAAGGGGGCGAAGCATAGTGCATGATAGCATAGTCCTTGGAGGAGGACCTGTGGGAAGGTTGAATTCTGCATTAGTCAGCTTGGGCTGCCATAACAAATTATTTAGAGAGGTGTAAACAACAGAAATTTATTTTCATGGTGTTGGAGGTTGAAAGGTCTAAGAACAAGGTCTGGCAGGGTTCAGCTTCTGATGAGGGTTTTGTCTGTGGCTTGCAGATGGCTACCTTCTTGTGTCCTCATGTGGCCTTTTCTCAGTGCTTGCATGTAGACAGTGAGACAGGTTTTCCTCTGTTCCTCTTTCTAGAAGACTACCAAGATCAGCACTCCACCCTTATGTCCTCATTTAATGTTAACTATTCCCTAAAATACCTGTTTCCAGAATCAATCACATCGGGGTTAGGGCTTCAACATAGGAATTTTGGGCAACACAGTTCATTCCATAGCAACATCGTAAGGTACTATACTCAGCTCTTCAAACTCTATTAGGGCAGACATTTCTAGAATAGTCTCACAACACTGACATGTTCCTTGTAGTATTACCATCCATCAATAACCAAAGCAGGAAATGTGGGATTTATCCTAAACTCATCTTCCTTACCTCCATATTACCATGTCACAGTACTTACATCTCTTAACTAATCTTAATCTATCTCGCATTTTCCTTTGTTTCTCTAGTTTTGAAAATGCCTCTTACCTGACTTCCTTATCCCTAGCTTCTCTTGATTTTTGTATGTCCTCCATACCATTGCCAGAGTGATCTTTCTAAAGATCACTTTGCCAAAATAAACTTCTAATTAAATCTAAACTCTTTAATGGCTGGGTGCAGTGGTCACAACTATAATCCCAGCTCTTTGGGAGGCCGAGGTGGGTGGATCACTTGAGGGTCAGGAGTTTAAGACCAGCCTGACCAACATGGCAAAACTGTGTCTCTAACAAAGTAAATTACAACTACAACAACAACAAAAATTGGCCGGGTGTGGTGGCGGGGGCCTGTTATCTTAGCTACTTGGGAGGCTGAGGCATGAGAATAGCTTGAACCTATTGGGAGGTAGAGGTTACAGTGAGCTGAGACTGTGCCACTGTACTCCAGCCTGGGCCACAGAGCGAGACTCCGTTTCAAACAAAACAAAAAACAAATCTAAACATTTTAAGAGTAGTATGGAGGGCCCTGGATAATTTGGCATTTACTCACATCTCCAGCCTCATCTTCTCTGTCTCTCGGTTTTCCTCAGCCCCAATCCAGGTACTACATAAGAAACTACTTGCAGTGCTCAGAAGGTACCATGCACTCTTGCGTTTATGTGGGGAGCTCTTTCATCAGACCTTCTCCCCCACCTATTCTTTTTTTTTTTTTTTTTTGAGACGGTGTCTCTCTCTGTCGCCCAGGCTGGAGTGCAGTGGCCGGATCTCAGCTCACTGCAAGCTCCGCCTCCCGGGTTTACGCCATTCTCCTGCCTCAGCCTCCCGAGTAGCTGGGACTACAGGCGCCCGCCACCTCGCTCAGCTAGTTTTTTGTATTTTTTAGTAGAGATGGGGTTTCACCGTGTTAGCCAGGATGGTCTCGATCTCCTGACCTGATGATCCGCCCGTCTCGGCCTCCCAAAGTGCTGGGATTACAGGCTTGAGCCACCGCGCCCGGCCTTCCCCCACCTATTCTTTAAGACTCTGTGCAGGAGTCTGTGACTCTAGGAAGTTTCCCTGACTCCTTAGTTCAGCTTGGGTGTCCCTCCTTTGTGTTCTTATATTTTAATTGTTTATTTCTTTTCCTTTCATTCACTTGTACGTGAGTTTCCAGATTGTATCATCATTTCTCCAATTCTGTGACTAGACAACATGCCAGTCATGTAAGTGCCCCATGTGTGTTTGCAGAATCAGTAAATGACAGCATTTGAGTCCTTTTCTAATCTCTTGACCTTCCCTGCATTTTCTTTTCTTTTCTTTTTCTTTTTTGAGGCAGACTTTTGCTCTGTTGCCCAGACTGGAGTGTTGGCTCGATCTCAGGCTACTTGGGAGACTGAGGCAGGAGACTGAGGCTGCACTGAGCCTCCGCCTCCTGGGTTCAAGTGATTCTCCTGCCTCAGTCTCCCCAGTAGCTGGGACTACTGCATTTTCATTTCAGGTAATTTGTATGACAGCTTTATAAAGAATAAGAATGTTAATCAATATTTGAAGTATGTTGTGAAGTTAAGGTTCTTTAATACTTGATTTTCTTTCATTTTGGTGGGCAAAGTGGAATTAATACATCTTATTTTCATTGAATAAATTTAGGAAGATTTATAAATGTCAACTTGAAAATAAAAATTGTGTTCATGAATGCTTTTTTGATCAAAGCCTATAAAAACGAGGGAGCAGTTCAGAAGAACAGATGCTAAGAAAAGGCTGAGTGATTTCTGTTGGATGACTGTGTGATGTTGGTGGGTACTGTGACATTTCTATACTTTTAGAGCTATAGTTCAGTAATGTTACCCAAAGTAGGAATTATGACTGAAAGTATAAGTATTGCTGTTATGGACAATTGAATTTATGGAAAACGACTTGCATTTGACTACTGCAACTGTGCCTTTGTCTGCTAACTTCAGGTACTGCTGAGGCAACTATGAATGATAGAAATTATAAATTTAAATGCAATAACAGATGCTGAGCAACTTTGACAAGCTGCAAGCCATTGAAACAAGCACTTTTAATGTTGTATTCCTTTTTCAGTCAGAATTGTTTAAGATAACTAGAAAATTGTATGCATTTGGGGCATTTTCTCTACATAGAGTTATTTTTAGCATAAAACATATTTTCACTTGTTAGTTGCCATATAATCTGCATTGAGCAGAATGATTTGTGTTATGTTTCAAACGTTGATTCTCTACTTTGTAAAAGCTGTGCCTACATGTTACCATTACAACTTGTTGAAAAGTAAAATGATTACTCAGTTACTCCGTTCCTACTTCTAAATAATACCAAATATTCTGTTTTATTTTTATCCCCTGCTGACACTAATGTTATCAACAAATTGCTGGAGAATCATATGGTCACAGGTAAAATCTTCGAGATGTATTAAGGATTAGGCAGCTCTCGTGATGTTCAAGTTTTACAGGAAGCGTGAAAGGTAAAATGATTTTATGTTTTTCTCTAAGCTAGCATGTACATAGTAGGATTGTTAGATAAAATAGCAGATGCCCAAGTTAAGTTTGAATTTCAGATAAATAAGATTGGATTTTAGTATAAATATGTCCCAAGTATGGCATGGGACATACACTAAAAAAGTATTCATTTACTTGAAATTCAAATTTAACTAGCATCCTGTGTTTTTATTTGATAAATCTGGCAACCCTCTATTAAGATATAAAGTTTGAAAAACACAAAAGTAATGCAGTACAAAGTAAGATTGTCTCAGCGTCCTTCAGCTTGCCATATCCCACTATCAGTGTCTTTGAAAAAGTTGCAGAATAGTCTATGCTTTTATAAACACGCACACATCAGTTTTTACTTACCTAAACAATTGCCCTCCTATTCTTCTGTACAAAGTGTAGCAACTTCATACCTTGTTCTGTATCTTCTTTTTTATAAATTCGACAATATATTTTCACCATGTGATTTTTGCGAGACAGTTCGGAAAATATGGGGTAGTGTGATAGAGTTTGGGCTTTAAAATAAGGGACAGTGGGGTTCAGTTCCAAGTTCTCCCACTTACTAGCTGTGTCACCTTGATTAAGACCCCGACCTCTCCTTTTCTCTGTTGTGTTATCTGCAATAATGTGTCAGGCGTTGGAGGATATTGTGGGGAGCAAGATGGTCAGAGTCCTCACACGCATGATGGAGCGTGTATAAACTGCACTTGCCTAGCACTCTGGTGCCTAACAGATACTGAATTCATTGAGCTATTACTGATATGTCTTGTGGTTCTAAAAGCTAAGGCTGTTGGAACAGATTTTAGGTTCAATTTTTATAACTAAATAGTGATATAGCCACAAGCAGGATACATGAACAGCAACTAGAGGGAAACTGGTAATTTTTCTGTGCCAGATTTGAATACAGTTGTCCCACCCCTTGGAACATCGGGGATACATTCCAAGACCCCCAGTAGTTACCTGAAACCAAACATAGTACCTTACCCCATATGTACGGGCCTGTTATTCTATTGAATTTTGCCTTATTGTGCTTTGCAGATATTGCATTTTTTAAAACAAATTGATGATTTATGGCAACTCTGTGTCAAGCAAGTCTATTGGTGCCGTTTTCTTTTCCAACAGCATGCACTTACTTTGTGTGTGTCACGTTTTGTTAATTCTTATAATATTTCATGCCCTTTATTATTCTTACATCTGTTACAGTGATCTGTGATCAGTAATCTTTGATGTTACCATTTTAATTATTTTGGGGTGCTGCAGCCCTGCACATTTAAGATGGCAAACTTAATAAATGTTGCACATGTTCCAACTGGTCCATCAACTGGCCGTTCCCATTCTCTTTCCCTCTTCTGAGGCTTCTCTATTCCCTGACACAGAGCAGTATTGAAATTAGGCTGTTTAGTGTTCAAGTGAAGGGAAGAGTTGCATGCCTGTCACTTTAAATCAAAAGCTAGAAATAATTAAGTTTAGTGAAGAAGGTATGTTGAAAGTAGAGAGAGACTGAAAGCTAGGTGTGTTGTGCCAAATGGCCAAGTTGTGAATGCAAAGGAAAAGGTCTTGAAGGAAATTAAAAGCGCTTCTCCAGTGACCACATGTAAAGCAAAACAGCCTTATTGTTGATATGGAGAAAGTTGTAATGGTCTGGATAGAAAATCAAATCAGCCACAACATTCCCTTAAGCCAAAGCCTAATACAGAGCAAAACCCTAACACTCTTCAGTTCTGTGAAGGCTGAGAGAGGTGAGGGAGCTGCAGAAAAAAAGTTGGAAGCTAGCAGAGGTTGGTTCATGAGGCTTAATGAAAGAAGCCATCTGTATGACATAAAAGTGCAAGGTGAAGCAGCAAGTGCTAATGTAGAGGCTTCAGAAAGCTATCCAGAAGATCTGGCTAAGATCATTAATGAAGTTGGCTGCCCTAAACAACAGATTTTTCATGTAGATGGAACAACTTTATATTAAAGGGAGAGGCTATCAGGGACTTAAATAGGAGTAGTCAATGTCTGGCTTCAAAGTTTTAAAGAGACTGACTCTCTCATTAGGAGCTAATGCAGCTGGTGATGTCAAATTGAAGCCAGTGCTTATTTACCATTTCAAAAAGTTTTGGGCCCTTAAGAATTACGCCAAATCTGCTGTGCCTGTGTTCTCTGTGAATGGAAAAAGAAAGCCTGGATAACAGCACATCTGTTTATAGCATGGCTTACTGAATGCTTTAAGCCCACTGTTGAGACCTACTGCTCAGAAAAAGATTCTTTTAAAATATATTACTGCTCATTGACAAGGCACCTGGTTATCCAAGAGCTCTGATAGAGTTTTACAAAGAGACGAATGTTGTTTTCATGTCGCTAACACAACATCCATTCTGCAGTCCCTGGACCACAGAGTAATTTTGACTTTCAAGTCTTATTATTGAAAAAATACATTTTGTAAAGTGATAGCTTCTGTACTTAATTATTCCTCTGCTAGATTAGGGCAAAGTAAATGGAAAACCTTCTGGCAAGGATTGACCAATTTAGATGCCATTAAGATATTTGTAATTCATGGGAGGAAGTCAAAATACCAACATTAGCAGGAGTTTGGAGAAAGTTGATTGTAAAACTCTTATGAATAATGCTGAGGGTTCAAGACTTCAGTGGAAGAAGTCACAGAAGATGTGGTACAAATAGCAAGAGAACTAGAATTTCAAATGGAGTCTGAAGATGTGACTGAATTGCTGTACTCTCATGATAAAGTTTGAATGAATGAGGAGTTGCTTTTTATGGATGAGTAAAGAAAGTGGTTTCTTGAGGTGAAATGTGTGCCTGGTGAAGATGTGAACATCACTGAAATGAAAAAAAGGATTGAGGCTATTACATAACCTTCGCTGATAAAGCAGGAGCAGGATTTGAGAGGTTCTATTGTGGGTAAAATGCTTCAAACAGCATCCCATGCTCCAGAGAAATCTTTCATGAAAGGAAGAATCAACCAATGTGGCAAAGCTCATTGTTGATTTATTTTCAGAAATTGTCACAGCGACCCCAGCCTTCAGCAACCACCACCCGTCAGTCAGCAGCCATCAGCACAAAGGCTAGACTCTCCACCAGCACAAAGACTATGACTCATTGAAGTCTCAGATGATCACTAGCATTTTTTGACAGTAAACTATTTTTTAATAAAGGTGTATAGAGTGTTTTCCTAGACATAATGCTGTTGCACATTTAATAGACTACAGTGTAGTGTAAACATAACTTTTGTACTCACTGGGAAACCAAAAAATTCGTGTGACCCCTTTTATTGAGAGATTCACTTCGCCGGGCGCGGTGGCTCAAGACTGTAATCCCAGCACTTTGGGAGGCCGAGACGGGCGGATCACGAGGTCAGGAGATCGAGACCATCCTGGCTAACAGGGTGAAACCCCGTCTCTACTAAAAATACAAAAACTAGCCGGGCGAGGTGGCGGGCGCCTGTAGTCCCAGCTACTCCGGAGGCTGAGGCAGGAGAATGGCGTAAACCCGGGAGGCGGAGCTTGCAGTGAGCTGAGATCCGGCCACTGCACTCCAGTCCGGGTGACAGAGCGAGACTCCGCCTCAAAAAAAAAAAAAAAAAAAGAGAGATTCACTTTATTGCAGTGGTCTGGAATTGATCCTACAATATCTCTGAGGTATGCTTTTTTTCTTTTTTTAACTTTTATAAATAAATACCTATGATAAAGTTTAATTTACAGATTAAGCTCAATAAGAGATTAACAACAACTAATAATAAAATAGAACAATTACAACAATATGCTGTGTATTCTTAATTCTCTTTGTGTTGAGGGATTTAGTACCTTGAAATGTAAAAGCAGTGTTTTTGAATATACTTTGAATATCAATTTAAAGAGGCTTCTTAAGGGTTTTTCTTAAAATCTTGGATTTTAAAAGTGATTTGTTTAAAGATGTATGGACATTAACATTACATAAATGGTGAATATTCCTGATCTTTCTTTGATAGACCCACTGCTGGTTTCTAACATACGTATTTCTGACTTCTTCATACCTTGCCTGAACAGTTGGCTGATTTGACTATCTACAATAATCTGTTCCATTTCAGACTTCATTCATTTTGGGTCTCTATTTCTTCCTTTGGTTTCACTTTATGTAGGGCATGGTCTGTTTGAACTTGGAAACAGGGAAGTCGAATCTTCCTGCTTTCTAGAGGCAGCATATTGTAGAAATTAAATTGTGGACTCTGGAGCTAGACGGCTTGTGTTAAGATCCTTGCTCTATCACTTAGTAGTGGTGTGGACTTAGACGAGTTACTTAACCTGTCTGTACCTCATTTTCCTTGTTTATAAAGTGAGTGGATTGTGTAAGTATTAAAGGACTTCATTGGAAGCATGATTCGAATAGTACCTAGCATGTGGTAGGTGCTGTGTGTTTGCTGTTATCATTTCTGCTTCTGTTTAAGCATTAGTGCTGATCTCCTTCTTATCATATCCATAGCTCATCTCTTTTCTGCCTCTCTGATTCCTTATTGTCACTGCTTAGCATGAATTGTCCATACGGGGGAAAAAAAAAAAAAAAAGAAAATCCCTCAGAACTTGGCATTCTTCTGACATGTTGGATCTTCTTTAAGTCATGCCAGTTGGCCATGACCCACTGTTACCACTCAGGTATCCTTAAGTTTCCATATAGTATTTAAATGGGCAAAAAGGGAAAGGAAATGGTAGGGTGGTGAAAAGGTGACAAGAGGAATTCATGGCTGCAATTTGAAGGGAGTAGACTCAATCTATCTCAAAAATTTTGTGATTATAAATGAATTTGTTTATAATTAGAACTGAATCCTCAGGACAGGTGTATTAGGCACAGAAAGGAACTATTTTTTAAAAATTCTTATCTTTTTGTCGGGGTTGCTAATGGTGAAATCCCCTGAAAAATCTCAAAAGAAGCTATGTATTTATTTTAGGGACATCCAAGCATAGAAAAGAAACTCTGAAACTGTAATTTAAAAAAATCATTGAAATACAAAAGAGTAGAGCTCTCTCATCTGGGAGCTATTTTTTTTTTTTTTAACTTTTCTGTAATTTTTTGGGGAAGAAAAAGTAATTCTGTTTTACTGTAACCGACTTGTAGATGAACTTTTGGACAACAGTGTTTTTCTCAATTAGGAACTGCCTACGCTGTACTTTCTCTGCAGACTTCTCATAAATTAGTGAGCTTCTAAATCTGAGGTCTACCTCCCATGTATGTTAGGAACACTGTCTATCTTTAGAATTAATTTTTCATGTGCATACCAAACACATGTATAATTTTATCCTTTCAAAACGTTATAAACATCATTCATTTATAAATAGAGACTCAGATTCAGAAAAAGATAAGTGACTTAACAAGGGCATATAGCTAGTTGAAATTTAAATTCAGGTCATCAGACTCTGTAGTCCATGCTTTTTTATTGCTATCATGCTTCTTCCTGGGTGATTAAATGTACTTTTGTAGCCTTGGACTTCCTTATATTGGGGTATCTTTATTCAGGCAATTCTCCTGGCTCAGCCTCTTGGAGCAGCTGGGACTACAGGCACATGCACCACGCCCAGCTAATTTTTGTATTTTTGGTAGAGACGGGGTTTCACCATATTGGCCAGGCTGGTCTCGAACTCCTGAGCTCAGGTTATTTGCTGGGATTACAGGCATGCCCAGCCCTATTTTTTCTGGATTTGGGAGGGGACAGAGTCTCGCTCTGTTGCCAGGCTGGAATACTGTGGCACAATCTTGGCTCACTGTAACCTCCGCCTCCCTGGTTCAAGTGATTCTCCTGTCTCAGACTCCTGAGTAGCTGGGATTATAGGCATGTTCTACCACACCCAGCTAATTTTTGTATTTTTAGTAGAGACGGGGTTTCACCATGTTGGCCAGGATGGTCTTGATCTCCTGACCTCATGATCCACCCCCCTCAGCCTCCCAAAGTGCTGGGATTACAGGTGTGAGCCACCGTGCCTGGCCTATTTTTGTGTTTTAATTACCAGAAGTTAATTGTTTTTGAGGTGGGGTGGCTAATAGTAGGCTGTTTTGTGAAGGAATATTATATTCTTCTTGTAAATAAGAGTAAAAAAATCACCAATTTGTTTGTTAATATTACCCTATATTAGGCCTCATGAATTAATGTATTGCTCGGCATTGGAATTCCTACCTATGTGGAATATATTGACTTGGCATTAATCCTGAATAAATGTATCATAGTTACAAGTTATGCTATGAGCTGGAAATTGGCATACTTTATCTCATTTTTCAAAATATACTCAATGAGTAAGTGTGTTTTAAAAGAAACAGAGGTTGAAATGATAGGTCCCTTGCTCAAGGCCACACTTCTATTTAGGTTTCAATTCCAGGTCAGAGCCAGTATCCTCTTTTCTTGACACAAAGGCACTTTTTAAAACAAGTGCCAGTAGTTAAACTATTTGACATTTGAAATGGAGTTGATGTTTCAAATAGTATGTTCTAAATTGGGATAAGACAAGTCAATACATACTGTTCTCTGTTATCACACAGAGCTAATTGCAGGTATTCACGTTTTGTTTTGTAGATCTGCTCATCTACATCACACACTTCCTTTTTAGCCAAATGAGTTTTGTCTTAAAGAGGTAACAGGCAACTTGTTCTTTCTAAGAGAAATCCCTTTTTATCTTCCAGATGAAAAATGAGAATGTGTGGTGGTAGATTTCTCTATTGAAGGAATGACTGACTGACTGACTTCTTCATGATTCAGGGTTTTCTGTGAGGCAAAAGAGAGATGGAACTATGGGGACAGTTGTGCAGATTTGTTTGGCAGCAAAGGCTCAAGATGGATTAGTGACATGGATGTTAGCATTGCAGATCTGTATCCAGTACTTCAAAGAATCTAGTTAAGTATTGTTAGAAGAAGATGAGATGTGTGGATTGAAGGAGTTGAGAAGATTTCTTTGAATGGGAAAGAGGAGAACATTATAGTCAGGAGAGTATTCTGAGAACTTTTGAAAAATTTAACACTGTGTGCTCCCTTTTGTTCAGTTTTTCATCCAGAATTTAATGTATTATCTCCCAGTAGTTCAGGTACTGCTTGAGTGTCACATTCATTTCTTTTTTTCTTTTCTTTTCTTTTTTTTTTCTTTTTGAGGTGGAGTCTTGTTCTGTGGCCCAGGCTGGAGTGCCGTGGCATGATCACGGCTCAGCGCAACCACCGCTTCCTGGGTTCAAGTGATTCCCCTGCCTCAGCATCCTGAGTAGCTGGGATTACAGGTGTGCACTACCACACCTGGCTAATTTTTGTATTTTTATCAGAGACGGGGTTTCACCATGGTGACCAGGCTGATCTCAAACTCCTGACCTCAAGTGACGCACCCACCTTGGCTTCCCCAAGTGCCGGGATTACAGCTGTGAGCCACCGCGCCCAGCCCACAGTTCATTTCTAATAGATATGCATGCATTGTCTCCTCAGTTAGGGGTATGAGTCTTTGAGGGCAGGATCACATTTCCTACTTTTTATGTATTTTGCCGCAGAATTTCTTATGTGGCGTTAAGTAAGCTTCTTATTCTACGCTTAAAGATCTATAAGTGAATACAAGATTATAGTGGTCTGTATTGTAAGTGGAACTTCTTATGGAAATATGTTTGAAACTTCTGCCACCTTATTTAAAACAGAATTTATGTCTTTTACCTTATGCAAGTATTATGGGTAAATATATACATAGAAGATAATTTTGAATGACTCCTAAAATTATTACTTTATTGTCTATAAAGAGAACTATCTTAAGTTGTATCAACAAGATTTTAATGGTCAAAAGAATTAGAGTTGTAGCGAGTGTTCTTTAGAGTATTTAGCTTTAGAATATAAAGTTCTGATAAAACATAACCATTCTATTTTATTTCTTTTTTGCACAGAGTTCCATTTTAATTGCTGTTAATCATTTTAGAGAAGAACACTGAACTTTGAAAAACATGTTGGAAGCCATTGGTAAGACTTATTCTTTTCTGCCTACTTTTATACGAATTGTAACTCCTCCCATTGGGATTTTTGACATATGATACGTTTAACATAGCAGGGTTCTGTCTATAGTATCTAGATTTAAAAAGTTTTTACCTGCTAACATTGTACTAAGGTAATATGTTTCTGTATTTGGACAATTTAATCTGAAGTATTATAAAAAACACATTACTTATAAGCAAAAACTAAAAACATATGAGATATTCTTCCAATTATGGGTTTTAATAAAGCTTAATGTAAGCCCAGTTCTGATTTATGAGCCCAATTCTGGTTAATATCTATTTCTGGAAAGCATCTGGAATTTTAGCAGTATTTTTAATACTGAAAGAAGATATTACTTTTACTTGTGGCAGGTGAAGTACTACTGAGCTCTTGCTATTAATTGATAAAAGAGAAAAATGTTACTTACGCTTTAAGGCAGTTTAATTTCTACATGAGCTAATTTAGGTCAAAATATCTACGTTTCCCAGACTCATGTGTTAATAATTTGTTTTTCCCACTGCTCTTTAGTTTTAAAGAAACTGGTTAGTAGAACCATTTATAGCTAGATATATCAGGTATGGCACAATACATGCAATTATCTGACACTCTAGTTCCTTACCCTATTCCAGGTAACTCTTTGGGTATGACTAAATGGAAAGTGTTTGAATTTCACTCTGGCACCTTAATCATTATGGCAGATACCTTGACGTCAGTGGGTTTTGAGGGAGAATGAGAGTCAGTGGCAGTAACGGGAGAAGGACCTGTTTTTGTGATCATGGGGATCTCTATGATGGCTTTTGTTCCTGGTACTGTTCTGGTAATGAAAATCTATGTATGTACATTTCCTTCACTTCCCATTTTATACTAAACGCACACGCGGTAAAGGCTACCAGTGCACATAGGAAAGTTCTTAATAGGAAAGTGGAAAGGAAAGGGCAAATACAGAATTATTTAAACCATTGTTTTCTAGTCTTTATTCTGTTTTGTGCTGAGTTGCACACTTTCCAAATAATTGATGTGGAAATTGATATTAGATTTGTATTCTGAGATACCATGAGACATATAACCCAGAACAAGATGCTCATGTGTATCTTTATCAGTATTTGTTTTTAAAATTCTGCATATGAGTAAATATTGTTTGTTTAAGTTTGTGTGTGTGTGTGTGTGAACTCATGATCAACATCAATTTATATTTTAATCACCCTATTTCTTTGCAATTTCAGATTTGGTGCTATAGAAAGTGTGTGTGGTGATGATTCCAATTTTTTTTTTTTTTTGAGATGGAGTCTCACTCACTCTGTCGCCCAGACTGGAGTGTAGTGGTATGATCTCGGCTCACTGCAACTTCCACCTCCCAGGTTCAAGGGATTTTCTTGCCTCAGCTTCCTGAGTAGCTGGGATTACAGGCACATGCCACGATGCCCATCTAATTTTTGTATTTTTAGTAGAGACGAGGTTTTACCATGTTGACCAGGCTGGTCTCAAACTCCTGAGCTCAAGTAATCCACCCGCCTCAGCGTCCCAAACTGCTGGTATTATAGGCATGAGTCACCGCGCCCTGCTGATTCCCCCTTTTTATCATTACTGGGATATGGCAAATACATTTAAATAGATATACTTGTTACCATCATGAATCTAAGTAATACATCTGAACAATCTCCATTAAAAAAATTTTGGCTTCACTTATAAGAGTGTATAAGTGTATGTGTTTGTGTTTCAGGGAAAGATTTTTAACTATTATTTGTGGTAGAAACTCTGGCGTAAGTATGCTTGTAAGATGCTAGGACTAGTAGGACATAATTACTCAATATATTTACTTTTTGCAACTTTGTGCCTGGTTTGTATGGTGTTCAGTAATTATTTGAATTGATTTGCTTTGAAGTGAATATAATATGCTATTTTATTTGCTATTTAATTTTGGAGAAAGATATTTAAAGTATTAAAAAATTCTCAGTTTTGTGTTTTTTGTATTTTTGTACTCCATTAAAAAATGTCTACTTTCTCTACAGTTTTTTTGGTTGTTGTTGTTTTGAGATGGAGTCTCGCTCTGTCTCCCTGGCTGGAGTGCAGTGGCCCAATCTCGGCCCGCTGCAACCTCTGCCTCCCAGATTCAAGTGATTCTCCTGCCTCAGCCCCCTGAGTAGCTGGGATTACAGGAGTGCACCACCATGCCCGGCTAATTTTTTGTATTTTTAGTAGAGACAGGGTTTCATTATGTTGGCCAGGCTGGTCTTGAACTCTTGAGCTCAAGTGATCTGCCCGCCTGAGCCTCCCAAAGTGCTGGGATTACAGGCGTGAGCCACCACGTCTGGCCTACAGTTTTTTATTCAATTTAAAAGAGACAATTTTATGGACTCAATAGAAATAGTTTTAGAATTTCTACCAAATGGAGTCCTCATAGGCTGGACATGTGTCCTTTGAATCCTATTATTGACAAATGCTGCTCTTTGGTATAGACAAAAATCGGGCCCTGCAGGCAGCAGAGCGCTTACAAACCAAGCTGCGAGAACGTGGGGATGTAGCAAATGAAGACAAACTGAGCCTTCTGAAGTCAGTCCTGCAGAGCCCTCTCTTCAGTCAGATTCTGAGCCTTCAGACTTCTGTACAGCAGCTGAAAGACCAGGTAGGACATCATTCACCCAAGCAGGCGTTCACGACCTTGCATAGATCTTGTGAAAGGCTGGTGTTTTTCTGAAAGGCTGATTTTTCTATGTGTTAATGAATAGTTAATGAAGTCATTTAAACCTCCAAATGAGACATTCAGATTCAATGTGGCTTTTTTCCTCCTAGTTATTTTTGTAATGGTTGTTGCTGTATATTGTAGATGATATGACATTGTGTTGAAAGCTGTGTGGATGCTGAAGAATGAGTTTCTACAGGAAAAACGGATGATAAAACTATGTTTAGGATGGTTGGCTGTAGACTTGGTTTCCATCATCACTCAAGCTCATTGTTCATGTGATCGTTCATTCAGATTCGGACATTCAGTATACTTACAAGATTTCAGATAAGCCTGGATTTGCATGTGTAATCATGTGTATGAAGAAGGGAAATCACCTCTATTTTGACAGTAAAAGGAATAATTACATTGTCATCAGTTAGAGGAATTGCAATTCTCACTTCTTTAAAGAGTGTAAGTAGCAATTGCTTCCATGACAGCTCAGATGGTGATAAACATTAGAACTTCTAAATGTAACACAGTGCTTTTTTGTTCTGTAAAAAGTATGAGCATTAAAAAGTCCTAGCATTTATATTAAAATTAAAACATTTCACAATGACAGAGTGAAAACTGAAGTCAGATGTTCTTTGAACTTACTCAATTTAATCACCATTTCTCTGTTTTAAAAAATATTTTAAAAATATTTGTTATCTTCAAGGTTTGAAATCAATCTAATTATGCCTTCAATCCAAGTTGGTTTTCATTCTGATGTCTTTAGCATTAATTTAATGGTTATAGATGACTTGCTAGCAAATATTCTGCCTTTTAAGGTTAAAAATGAAACTTGAAGATTAGTTTCATAATTGAGTGAAACAGCTCCAGTTAAAAAAAAAAGCCCAAAGTGTGGCTAATGCGAAAGAACAAAAAGTAATAAGAGAGAATGAATTTGTTTAATGTCATATAACTTCTTAATCTAGATATTTTGTAGCAAAAAATGTAAATCAAGAAGAATCTTCACAAATACTTTTCTATAGTAAATTTCTATCTAATGGTTTTAAGTCGTGATCATGAATTTAAGGTGTTTTTGTTATATGTAGTTGTGTTTGTCTCCTTTACAAGTTATTGAAAAGATTGATTTTATTTTATTGTTTTTTGAGACAGAATCTCATTCTGTCACCATGGCTGGAGTGCAGTGGCACCATCTTGGATCACTGCAGCCTCTATCTCCCTGGTTCAAGAGATTCTCCTGCCTCAGCCTCCCAACTAGCTGGGATTATAGGCGCCCACCACCACACCCAGCTAATTTTTGTATTTTTAGTAGAGATGAGGGGTTTCACCATGTTGGCTAGGCCGGTCTCGAACTCCTGACCTCAAATGATCTACCTGCCTCAGCCTCCCAAGGTGCTGGGATTACAGGAGTGAGCCACCACACCTGGCAAGATTGATTTTCAGTACTGGTTTTCAGAATGGATTGGCAAGCTTTTGGAGAAACCAGTATCCTGAATAAAAGCATAATTACATTGTGGAAAATTATCTGCTTTTTCAGAGAGTGTAAAGAAGTTAAAGATATCTTCTATTCTTATTATGTTATGTGAAAACATGATGAGAATGAGAAGAAAAGTTGAAACAAAAAGAGTGCTAGCAAGTGTGTTGGGACTTACCACTGGCCCAGTGAGATAACTTGAAATTTCCCTTGCAGACAGTCTTATATAAAAGGAATAGTATTTGCGCATACAGTGTCTCATGAAAGGAGGGGACAAATAGGCCTGCCTATTAAGCTTGTTTTACCATTTCCGTATGGAGGTAGGATATGGGCTCTAAGACTATTTGGGTCTCACGTGATTTAGATGAAACCTACTTGGAAATTTGTTGAGACTGAGACTAACTACAGCATGATCTTATTATTTTGTTAATGATAGACACTGGTATATTTTAAGACCACAAAAATTGGGAGGTCTGAGAATTCTATGGGGCATGTCTTACATGTTTTTGGACTTTGGGCTTCTTGGCCACATGTTCATATACAGTGAAAAACTAATACTGAAAGGGACCAAGAAAAACACCTACTTTATACACTGTAGATTACAGTGGCTTAGAGAGGTTAAGTGACTTGATTATAAGAGTGGAGTAGAACTAGAACTTAGTTTTCTTTGGAGCCTGTCTTACATCTTCTTCTTCTTCCTTTTTTTTTTTTTTTTGGTAGAAAGTTGGTCCCTAGATGCCAAGAATTTTCTTTTGTTTAAAATCATTAATAACTTTTTTACAGTGTCTGTGACTCTTTTTTTAATCTCCATTCTTTACTAATTCAATTCCATTTGTTTACCAGATTCTTTCTTGTATGACTAGAGTAAAAATTTAAAAACTTATTTTCTATTCTAAAATTTAAATATAAGTACTCTAGACTTTTGTCATGTCAGATTTACATTTTCTCTGTAGTTTACCAACTGCTGATTTATTAATATTTATAATTTAATAATTAATGAATTTGAGGAATGAAATTTATTCTTTTAAACCAGTGGCTACACAAATCTGACCAATGGCTAGCTTATATTTATTACTTCATACCTTACCTATTTTCAAATGTATAATTTTATATGCATGACAGGTACAATTTACTATCTCCATCTTTTTTACTATTACTAGAAAATACGACCCTCTGATTCTCCCTCTCCATCAGCCTCCTGTTTTTTTAGAAGTAAAGGAACTGAATAATTGAAAAGCTTGAGGTATATGCAGCATATTGGAGAACATGATCATATTGTTGCATTAATGACAGATGCTGACATGCCATGTTGAATTAAGCCTACAATTTTTTTCCCTCAGATCCTTCTCATTACTTCTATTCAATAATGTTTAATTTTTTCAATTTGCTTCTTCAGTATTAAGACTGCCCTTAGAAATCAAACTGTTTCCCTTTGGCAAATTAAACACTTGACAGGTGTGTAACTGAGAGGGCAAAAAAGCCATGCCCTGAAGGGATGTGCTATTTAAATATTGTCAAAAATATTAGCAGGTCTGAGAATATAATTGATGTCTCTGTTTAACTCTGCCACATTGTGTATTGTTCTAATGCCAGCTAAAAGGATGCATGCTATTAAACCTGAATAATCTTTAATAGCTCTGGTTCATTTCCTATTGCATGATTCCTGTTTAAGTGAAGAGAAAAAAGAAAAAAAAGAACTGTGACTGTGTGTCAATGATCTGTCAAATGCAAATTCTCAAGTAGTGTCCTCACTGTCACCTAGTCATCACTGCTAATCGCTACAGGGCTTAATGCGTATTCATGACAAAAATCCAGCTATTGTGGGGGAAATAAACACGTTAGCAGTTTAATAATAGAAACTTGTCAGCCCTGAGGATATTGGATTTGCATATTTATTCTATGACGTTTCTCCAGTCCAGTATAGGTGGATGCTACTTTCTTGATTAATTAATTGCTTTGCCTTAAGAATTGACCAGTGGCACTAAGTTAATCTTTTTACCCTGAATTATCTGTAGGAAAACTGAGAATTAAAATGATTAATTTCAGTAGAAATTTAGGACCAATACTTAAAAATCAACATTGCTAAGATTATTTTTAAAGCTACGGCAACAGAAACCAATTCCAAGATTGGAGAAATAATGTGGATAACGCAGGCTGCAAAAGCTGCTTAGACAGCAAATAAGCCTCAGCACAGAATATTCAGGAGGTCTCTCCTTGTCAATGACCTTCAGACTTTTTGGAGTGTGGCATTCTATTGTTTTGTTGTTGGTGTTTGTTTAATATTTCCAGGATTCTAGTTCATTTAGTTTCCTTCCCAAAAGTGTAGGCTTACACACATATCATCTAGATGCATAATGTATATGCACACAAAATTAAGGCAGATTTTTCTTTGGAAATTTTATGACAACTCTTGAAATAATTATAGAGATGCTGTGTTAACATAGGATCAGGGTTGAAAATTACTCTTAAATGTTGATTAGAATAAACTGGTTCACTGAATGCTACATTGAACAATCTTTTTTTGAAATTTTTTCGTGAAATGAGATCTTCGTGATATAAAATTTTGGTTTTATATTTCTATGTTTGTAAGTTTTCACTAATTACATTTCAAAAAGAATTTGAAGCAACTTCTGATAGTAAAACTTGTTAAATAATGAATGATTAAAATGTAAACCAAAACAAAGACCAAATAAAAATATCACAGAACTAGATATACGAAGGACCTTGGGTTACTAAAATTGAGTATGCCATTTCATTTGTTTCCCAGAAGCAAAGCAAAACAGAAAAAAAGAAAAAAAAAGAGAGAGAGAGACAGACAGAACTGGAGGACAATGTGGGATTCAGTGAACCAGTTTTCCCTTGGCAATGGGTGGGTTATCTCATGGAGGCTCATATTCTCATATTCATTTAATAATCAGCCTTTGTTGAACATCTAAATTAACAAAAGTACAAAGAATAATCAGATGGAGGTTCTCACTATCTAGAGGGGAAAATAGAACATAGAAAAAAAACGAAGAAGGTGAATAGTAAAGAAAGAATGAGTAACTTTGACTAGAAGAGAACCTCACAGTGGAGGCAATAGCATGGATAATGGGTCTTGAAAAATGAGTTCTGCAGAGGTGGGGGAAATGATTTCAGGTAGAGAGAGTAGGGTTTACAGGGATACAGAGCAGTTCACAACTGAGGATTATTTTATGCTCTCCCTTCCCACGGGAAACTTGGCAGTGTCTGGAGTCAGTTCTTACTGTCATGACTGGAAGATGCTGCTGAAAGGTAATGGGTAGAGTTCAGGGATGCTGTTAAACATCCTTCAGTGTACAGCATAGCCTCCTACAGCAAAAAAATGGTTGGGTTTATAATGTCTGCATTGCTGAGGTTGAGAAACCCTGGTGTGGAGCCCCATGCAGACCTATATTATCAGAGCAGTAGATTATATGAGGGGTATTGGCAGGAGAGGAAACTATGGAGCCAGACTGTGAAGAACCTTTTCAAGTAAGATTTGTTGGTTGATTAATCACCTTTGTTCTTTTGCATTTTTTTTGGATATTGTATTAACTTTGTCTTCTAACCCTTGTATTATATACATTATTTTAGCAATCATTTTGTTTTTTATTTCTTCACATTTTTTAACATGATAAAATCATTCTAACAGGCTGGATGCAGTGGCCGAGGCGGGTGGATCACTTGAGGCCAGGAGGTCGAGACCAGCATGGTCAACATGGTGAAACCCCATTGTCTCTACTAAAAATACAAAAATTAGCCAAGTGTGCTTGTGCATACCTGTAATCCCAGCTACTCGGGAGACTGAAGGTGGAGTTTGTGGTGAGCCCAGATTGCATCACTGCACTCCAGCCTGGGCGACAGAGCCAGACTCTGTCTCAAAAAAAAAAAAAAAAAAAAACATCCTAACATAAAATTAAGGTAGTGATTTTAATGACATTTTGATAAGTAAGATCTTCAGTTATAATTGCAAAATATAGTAATTGCTCTTTAAAATAATGCTTCTTTCGTCTTACTAATTCTAAGAATACAGCATCACATCCTAATTTGCTAATGGTTTTTCTGCCCAAGGCCACACAGGTCATGTACACTCTGTGTGAATTTTTTTTTTTCTGATGCTCAGAACAGGAGCAAATTCTAGAAAACCTAGCGATGTAGGTAGTCTGGTAGTCAATGTGTACTTCAGAGGTTCAGCTTCAAATATCTGAGGTAAGCAGAGGTTGTTAGGTGGAACACACACTGTGCCAGGACATGTCTGAGGAGTCTTTATTCTGTAGATACAGATTTGTAAGACTGCGAAGAGTTCATGGCCAAAGTGATGAGGTATGTTGCTACTTAAAGTAGCAACAGCAGCAGCTCAAATAATTTCTTACATTTATTATTTTAGATTGATGGAAAATGAGAAATTTTGTGAGCTGAGCATTTTCTTGCTCTATTTTGACTTTGACGTCAGAAAGGTACTGTTTTGTTTGATTCATATCTTAAAGGACAGAAGTGCTTATGTTTCCCTCTCTTTATTACTTATATAAATGACAAAAAAAAAGATCCTTTCCCTATAGTTTCTAATTTGAGACCGAAAGGAGGATGATTCACCTGTAGGCTTGCTATCAGTAAAGGGGACACGACTACAGTCTTTCTAAGAATGTCTAGGTTAAGTTATGACTTGGCGTTGGTAGGGGAAGGAGGACAGAAAGGAAGAAATATGCTTTGATTTCATTAACAAGAATTATCTAAAAATGGAGTGGAACTCTTCCCAGCTGTTGTTGCTTGTGAAAATGAAAATGATCTTTCTTACACCTGAAATAGTTTTACTTTTGTGATAGAGCTTTGTAGCCACCTGACAGTGAAGTATCTATTTCTTGAGACTCTAGTGTGCATTATCTAGGAGAAGTTAAAAGAGAATGAGTGGTTCTTATGTTTTTACATTTACCGTAAAGTTTATTTACTGTAGGAATTTCAAATATTTTATTTTTGGTACAATAACAGCTTTTAAATGTTTGTTCCTTTAGCTAAAAGTTTGTAAATATAGAGCCATTGAAGGGACTAAAATTTTTGTTTTACCGTGGGCAAGAAGGCACTGTTCAAGCTTTTTATACAGTGCTGGATTAAAATGCAACACCATCTTGCTATTGGCTATGCATGTGTGTCTAAAACAGCAAATGGTGATAATTATATGGTATTTTTGTGACAATGTTAAATGGTCTTTGGAGAAGAAGGAAAAAAATGTGAAATTTACTGGTTATAACCTAAATGAGTTTTTTTTAAACCTCCAAATTTAAGAATAATAGGCCTCATTTTACATTTGAGGCTACAACAATTACCTTTCAAGAAGCCCTTGTGTACTATAGATTGCCTCATTTAACTAGTCCATCAGTTCCATAAGGTAGGTGTTGTCTTCATTTTATCCAGTGAGGAAATTGGGGGTTAGCTTATATAACATAATCTGACCCACAAAATTATTCATTGATGGACTTAGGAGAATTTGAGGTCTGTCTAACCCTGAAACCAGTCTTTTTTTTTTTTTTTTTTACTTTTATTATAAGTTACACTGTTTCTGAACCCTTAGTTCTCTGTATTAATGAACAAATAAGATGGGAAAACAGTTAACAGCATCCCTAAAGAGAAATGCACTTGAACTGAACATCATCTAAACTCAAATTCATTAAGTTAAAATATGCCATGTCCTGTAAATTCTTCTCCCAAATTTTAATCATAGTCTTTTTGACATAAACCAGTACTTTCATTCTGGTTATATTAATAATTTTGCTAGATTTTAAAGGTAAAGTGAATGATCTGGTTAAAGATAATAGTGGAATGGAGAGAGAATGTGGCAGAATATAATCCAGTCTTCGTGTGTCCATTCCTATATAATTATAATTCTCTGTAAAGCTTTATTTTATTTTTATTTTCCTCTAAGCAGATTGTGAACACTGAGTCAGTTTTGTCTCCTAGAAATGTGGGACTGATAGGAAAAACACTGCAAGAATTCTAACATGTTTGTTTAAATTTTCAGTTTCTAAATTACTTATTTGCCATGGCATTTCAAATAGATTAATTTACTTAATTTTGATACCTTCCCCACTTTGACATAGAAAATTTCAGCATACCTTGGTAAGAATATAATTTTAGGTCAAGCTACACTTTTAAAATTTTTTTCTCTTGGAAATTTAGCTAAGAAAACACAGAATTGTTGAGATTTAAATAAAGAAAAGACATTCTGTAAATATGCATAAACACACATGCCTAGACTGTGGTATATGCTGCATTCCACTTGCCATTTGTTCTTAACAAGCGTAAAAAGGAGCTTTAGAATTAATTGTATTTCAGGTTTGCTTGACATCCATTTGCTACTTTTGGCATAAAATCCATGCCATATTCATGTTTAAATATTTGTACCTTATATGATACTTAAGCTCAAAAACTGATTGCTTAATAAATGAATGCATGAGTATTCTTAAATATTCAAAACTGTCATTCATTATTTATCTTTCCTTGACAGACAACTAATTTTTAACATAAGTAAATTAACCAAATAACTGCAGTTATTTTGGAGATGCTACCTTTTCTCTTAGTGATGACATTGAAAAGGTACATCACTTATCATTATCATAGCAATTATCATAGCATAAAGTCTTACTGTGTGCCCAGAACTGTTCTAGTTCTATTGTAGTTAATGGTTTCATCATTACAACAATACTACAAAGTAGGTAGTATGATTTTCCTCATTTTATAGATAGGGAAATGGAGTTACAGAGAGGTTAAGTGATAGAGCCAGGCAGGCTGGACTCCAGACCCTAGGTCTTAATCATAGAACTCCATATATTTTGTTTTATTTTCTTCTTAAACAGCATAGTGAATATAGTTTAAGGATTTGTGGGTGATTTGAATACTTCTTATGATCATCTCATCTCAGATTGTGGCAGAGTGGTCTAGTAGTAGTTGGAGACAAACCTGATCCAGATTTGTATTCTGGTACTGATATTTATTAGTAGGTGATATTAAGTAAGCGTTTATTCTCAGTACATATATCCTGTGAAACATTTTGGTCTCCTGATCAGTTTACAGTCATAAATTATTATTAAGGTCTGCAAAAATCTTTTGTTCATATGGTTTTATCTATCAATATATGCCATGTTAGAAATCAGAATTCAGAAATGTTTTAAATATTTATTTAAAAATCCCCCATTACATGTTTAAAAATTGAGGAGAGTGGCATTATTTTATATTTTTGCACATATATTTAATGTGCAGCTTAATAGCAGAATACTAGATTTTCATCGGCTTCTGCATTCAGTCTGTTTGGATTTGCTGTTTTAGTTGACGTTTTTGAAGAAAATCTGGCCTCACACAGATATGTAAGCTGGGAAAGGGAGGGATATAGCTTTTTCAGATAATTGTGGTATCCTTCTTTGGTAGTGCATCAAAATTTGTGGTGGTTTCTTAAAGTTTAGTTGCACTGTTGAAGCAGCATCGTTGTCTGGGGTAAATACACGGGGTTTGTCGTCTTGCACCAAGAAAATTAAGGACACGGACACATGTGGGTGGGTTAAGGAATGAGAAGTTTAATAGGCAGAAGAAAGGAGAGAGGAGAACAACTCCTTGCCAGAAAGAGGCATCCGAAAGAAGGGGCAAGGCAGCAGACCGCAGCAGATTTTATAGGCAGGCTTGAGGAGGGGGTGTCTGATTTACGTAGGGCACACAGATTGGTTTGACCAGGTGTGATGTTGTTTACACAGTTTGAAGGGAAGGCTGGTTGCCCCGCTCTAATCTTACTATGCAAGTGGACTTTCCACTTGGCTCTTGCCATCTTGTCTGCTCCTTGCTGTACATGTGACTGGCAAAAAGAGAAGATGGAGCCACCATTTTGAACATGCCAAGTCCCAGATAGTATATTCCAGTGGGCACAGCTGCTGGCATTCACCTGTGCAAGCTTACAGCTTGTTTATATCTGCAGCTCAATTTCACAGGCTGCTCTTTGTTAGAGAAGAAAATGATTTTGGGGCTGCTTTTCTGGAAAACCTTACCAAGGACTATACCCTCACTATCAGCCTAAGTAATTTCTTTTTAACTTCTGTATCACTGTGAAATCTGAAGCCAAATCAGTAAGTATTTCACTCTCTATTACAGGAAACTCTATTTGTCTGTCTTGGTCTTTGAATTTTTTTTAAACTAAAGTTTCGTTTATATTACATTGGTCATTTGGAAAATTTGAAAAATGGAAAAATCACATTTCCCGTTTCATTATATAACATAAAGTTATACTTGCTGATATCAGTTGCAGTTTTATCAACAAATTCAAGTTATGGAAAGGTGTCAAGATCAAGGTGGCAGATACAGATGTTCTAAAATTCTGATTTTCACTTCAAAGCTCAAATTTTATTATGGGCAGTAAGTCCTGTCTGTTGTTTTCCTTGCAGTCATGGGCTTACTTTGTTTATTTTTGAGAAAATGTCTTTTCTATACCCAAGTCTATATAATCACAGTTTTTTTATTTTTTATTTTTTTTTCAAATATGATACTTATGAAAAAAGCGGCTAGGCTAGTTCAGCTTGCAACTCAAATTAGTGCTTTTCTGTGAGACAACCATTGAATTTATTGTGCAGCATAAACACTTTATATTTACCATTTTACCATTTTGGTTTTTTTTTGAGACGGTGTCTTGCTGTGTCACGTAGACTGGGCTGGAGTGCAGTGGCATGTTCATGGCTTACTGCAGCCTCGACCTGTTGGGCTGCGGTGACCCTCCAACCTCAGCCTTTGGTGTAGCTGGGACCACAGGTGTGTGCCATTAGCCAGGCTATTTATTTATTTATTTATTTGTAGAGACGAGCTTTTGCCATGCTGCTCAGGCTGGTCTCAAACTCCTGGACGCAAGCGATCTGCCCACCTCAGCCTCCCAAAGTGCTGGGATTACAGGCGTGAACCACCTGTAATTTTCCCCCGAAGAATAAAAAGTAACCTTAGCTGGTATCTTTGGCCTTGAAACACTCAGAAACCTGGTCTGCTTACCATTTTGAAACATGGAACATAAAAAAGACATGTTCTTGAAGGTCAAGATTTAATAAAATCAACAAGTTTTACTGTATCAAGAATTTGTAACTTAAAGGATGGAGAAATAGAATATTGCCCTTTATGAGAGGCGATGAAAGGAATTTGTAGTCTTTTTTTCAGCGTACCTCGGACACCTCTACCCACCCAATGACAATAATAAGAAATAAAGATACTATTAAAAAAGATCAAACGAATTTGAAAAAAATAACCCATTATTTTTGCAATTAGGATCTCAGTGGGAACTCAGGGGAGAAGTAAAACATCCTGGTATGTTTTACTTCATTGTAGGAGCCAACTTTTTAGAAAAGAAGTTAAACACTTTTTTGATAACAATAACGAAAAGAGTTTAAAACAAAACTATGTTTTAACTTCAAGTTATTTTCC
This sequence comes from Colobus angolensis palliatus, assembly GCF_000951035.1. Taxonomy (NCBI): domain Eukaryota; kingdom Metazoa; phylum Chordata; class Mammalia; order Primates; family Cercopithecidae; genus Colobus; species Colobus angolensis. The sequence continues at coordinate 9,772,939 of NW_012122487.1, forward strand.
AATCTTCATTCAAGTGTTCATAAATATTTTATGAAATTTGGGAAGTGGGAGTCTTAATTTTTTTACCTAAGTGTATTCCCAAAGGTTTTAGTGTCATTTAGGCCTTCTTAAAGAAGAAAATGAGTTTATAAAATACACATGGAGGGCTGGGCACGGTGGCTAACTCCTGTAATCCCAGCACTTTGGGAAGCTGAGGTGGGTGGGTCACCTGAGGTCGGGAGTTCAGGACCAGCCTGACCAACATGGAGAAACCCCGTCTCTACTAAAACTACAAAATTAGCTGCCTGTGGTGGCGCATGCCTGTAATCCCAGCTCAGCTACTTGGGAGGCGGGGGCAGGAGAATCGTTTGAACCTGAGAGGCAGAGGTGAGCCGAGATTGCGCCATTGCACTCCAACCTGGGCAACAAGAGCAAAACTCTGTCTAAATAAATAAATAAATAAATAAATAAATATATGTATATATAAAAATATGTAATAACATATATATATATACACACACAGCTCAGTATTTAGTGCAGTATGCCTTGTGGATTGATTTTAATAAAAATCTCTTATTATGTAGTTTAAAGAATGAATCTTTTCAGGTTTGAATAAAAACTAAAATATTAAAATAGTCTGTTAACTCCTCATTCATCCACTTAAATTGACAGCATTGTATAAAAGCTAAAGTCTATAGTTTTGTATTTGGTTGTATTTGTCATTTAACAGGTTATAATAATCAGTGTTACATTGGGTAGATTATTGATCATCCAGGTACACCTTCCCAAATATAAAAAGGGAAAAGTCAGAGTCTTACATACACTTTATTTCCTTGTTTAGTTTTTAAGCTTTCTTTGCCTTCTGTCTTCAATTTTATAGTTCACAGTTTAACTTTTTTAGCACAAGGGAATTTTAAGACAAATACACATTTGTACCTATATAGGGGCAGGTGCAGAAAATGTACATTTTGATTACTTAAAATGACTCTATCAACATTCTTGTGTTAAGGACTTATTTTCTCAATTGAATACCCTTGTCTTTTAAATTTATTAGCAAATGTTAGTCAAAGGCTACTTAAAAATATCTGCAAATTATAATGTGTGTTCTCAATTACTATCTCTTTTGGTATTCGAGAATTCATAGCTGTGAACAGAAAGGTGTCTTATCTCAGTAGCTGAGTGAGCTAAGCCTAGTAGAATAATTTTGTAGGATATTTAACATATTAGTGATTATGGAAAGCATTTTGTCACTTTAATTACTATCCCTATCACCTAGTGATGTTTAAGACATTTTAGATGCTCAATAAATACTTGAATGAATGAAAGGAAGGTCTCATAGAAAATGTAAAATTTTGTTTGTTCTATTTGAAAATATTGTTTTCCCTTCTTATAACTTATTGCTCCGTTTTGTGTCTCATTTAGTTCAGGAGCCAGGAGCTACCTTATGTCTAAAATAGTTTCGTCACATTAAGCTAATCCCCTTTGAACATGCAGTTCAATTTCTTTAATTAGCTTTAAAAATAAGGATCATTAAATCAGAGTGCCACCATCAATTACTGTGCAAGGGTTTGCCTGTTCAATAATGCATCAGAGCTGTGCTTTAATCAGTATTTCACTGAAAGATTTATGGAAAAGAAGGCCTCTCTAGGTTCCAAACTTGAAATGGAGTCCTATCATATATAAAAAATTTTTCTTGTGATTGCTATCATTTTAGGTGCTGTATTTCATTGAATGCTCTCAGCATCCAATCTTTGCATTTCATAGTTGGAATCATTTCCAGAGAGTGTTTTACAGCATTTTTGGTAAATTCACAAGAAAATAAGCACATTTTTTTGTTCTGCAAGAAGAAAATACAAGGTGCATGATTTAAGAAAAAGTCTGCATTTATAAGAGGTGCGTCTGTTATGGCAAATTCCCTGAAGAGTGGCTTATTTCTTGTTTCTCATTACGTTAAGGTGTCTAACAAATAAACACAAAATATGGGAAATTGAACTAGCAATGTATGTCTGTTTAAACAATTTACCAAAACTAGGGTTGCAAAAGCAGTACTCATTTTTTCTTACTAACCTAATTTAAGATAATGTATATTTTAGCTTTTAAATGATAGATTATAACATCCATCAGACATACGTAAGTATTTTGGTCATTCTTACTGGTATACTTTGTATTGAGAATAAGTCAAAATAACAATCATGAAACAGATTGATAATCTACCAAAAAATGCTTTATGAAATAAAGTTTGATCCTAAGCAGTCATTTTTGTAGGTATTTACAGAAATACTTCTGGAAAGATGATGGTAACCATTAAAACAGAGCTAATAATATTAACTTTCTTTTCAGTTAACAACTCAGAAGGAATAGATGAAATACAAGAAGTGATATTTTAATGCTTTATAGTACATTTAGTTAAATGAATGTATGTATTTGAAAATCTTCTATTGGTTTAAAATTGAGTGCATTATCATATAGTTATGGTGAAAATATTGTAAATGTTTTTGAAAAGAGGTATAAGTAATTTATAATTTTGAAATCTCGTAATTACATTAGCCTTGTCCCAGCATGTATCAAAATAGTGTGAAAGTATGGCATAATTATTATTTCCAAAAAATAATTTGGTATGCAAAAAAATTATTAAAAGTTTTAAAAATTTGTAATATTTGTGGAAGACAAATATAAATGTGTTACAGAGGTTAAAATGTGTTTGTTGAGGATTCATCTTTACCTGAGCACTTATTAAAGGACTCCTTCTGGTTGTGGGAATTAGCCAGTTTAATCCACATCAAGCCAGTGGAGGGCCACATGTCACAGTGGTAGACCAAACTTCGTCTTCAGTTATTTAGTTCCTGTTCTCTTCATTTTAAGGTGAACTTTAAATTCATAGTTACAGATAGACAAGATGTAGCTTTCTGTATACAGGCTGTTGCTACTACTTGCCTTCTTTAAGAGACGTGTTTTTACATCTTTCATTGGAATGCCCCAGATTCTTTCTTCGATTTTATGTTTTATTTTGCAAACTTTGAAAAATTGAGAAATAACATACATTAAAGGGAAAAGGTGTGCCCAAGGATTTTTTTTAACAAGTTAAATATACATGTAACCCTTATGTAAATCAAGATATGGAAAATGATCAGCACTCATGATTTGTTTCACCTTTCATTCAATCCTAATCCTCCCCTTCAGGAATTACTATTTTGACTTTATCTCAGAGATAAGTATTACTCTTTGAATTTTATGTAAATACAGTCTGAGCGTATATGCTTCGTGCCTGACTTCTTTGTCTTGTCTTTGTGTCTGTGAGATTCATTTGTATTGTATGTGTAACAGTAGTTCTTTTTCATTTTCTGTTTGAATATTCTAGAATATACTTGTCCACTCTTCTGTTGATTGCAGTTTTTGGCTGTTATAAATAAAATTGCTGTAAACTTCCTAGTACCTATGTTTTAATATTCATAAGTGTGTATTTCTCTTGGATGTTCACTTAAGAGTGATATTTCTGGGTCCTAAGGTATATATTCAGCTTTCATGGATTCTGCCAAACTGTTTTCCAAGGCGATTGTAAGTCCAACTCTTTCACAATATTTAGTGTATGAAAGTTCTTGTGGCTCTACATCAATGCTCACACTTAGTACTACCCACTTTAAATTTATTTTCTCCAATTTTAGTGACTCTGGGGGATATGTTATATTATCATTTTATTGTTTTAATTTGCATATTCCTGATGAATAATAATGCTGAGCACCTTTCCATGTGGGATTGGTCATTTGGATATCTTCTCAAAATTTGGGAACTTCCTGTGTTTTGTTTTGTTTTTTTTCACCCATTTTTCTATTGATTTTTCAGTCTTTCTCTTAGTGATTTGCAAGAGTTCTTTATATTTCCTGAATACAACTGCTTTGTTGGATATTTGTATTGTAACCATTTTCTCCTTTGTATTTTGCCTTTTCATTCCTTTAATTGTATCTTTTAATGACCAGAAGTTGTTTTTATTTTAAAAACGAATTTTTAATTTTAAAAATAAAATGTTTCTTCATGGGTATTGCTTTTTGTTTTCTTTTTTGCCCTACTTAAGAAACCTTTGGCTACTTCTAAAATACAGAGATTTTCTCTCAGAAACTTTATTAAAGTTTTACCTTTTAGATTTTGGATATGAGGTAGAAATAAAGTATTTATGTGCATGTGTATGTTTATAAATAATTTTCCATTTGAATATCCATTTGACCCAGAACCATTTATTGAAGAGATCGTCCTTTCTCCCTTACATTGTCATTATTGTTGTAAATCATGGGATCGTATATGTGTGGGTCTGTTTCTAAACTCCATGTTGTGTTCCAATTAAAAAAATTTTATCGTATTTTAAACGTATTTTTAGAAAACATTTTAGTTTCTAATTGTTTTGCTGGGAAATACTAAACTGTATTTTTTGATACTGATTTTACATCCACCAACTTACTAAGTTCACTTATTAAAGCTAATGGTTTATTTGTAGATTAATTTGGATATTCAGTATACACAATTATGTGGTCTGCAAATAATTACGGTTTTTGTTTCTTCAGTTCTAGTCTTTATACTTTTAACTTATTTTCCTTGCCTTATTGGATGACCTAAAACCTTGGGTCTAATATTGAATAGAAGTGGTGATAGCATGGATTTTATCCATTATTTTTTTCTCCCATCTTTTGAGCTGATCCTGTTTTTCTCCTGTATTCTGTTTATTCTGTGAATTAAACTAACTGATTTTCTTTTTTTTTGAGACGGAGTCTCGCGCTGTCGCCCAGGCCGGAGTGCAGTGGCCGGATCTCAGCTCACTGCAAGCTCCGCCTCCCGGGTTCACGCCATTCTCCTGCCTCAGTCTCCCAAGTAGCTGGGATTACAGGCGCCCGCCACCTCGCCCGGCTAGTTTTTTTGTATTTTTTAATAGAGACGGGGTTTCACCATGTTAGCCAGGATGGCCTCGATCTTCTGACCTCGTGATCCACCCGTCTCGGCCTCCCAAAGTGCTGGGATTACAGGCTTGAGCCACCGCGCCCGGCCCCTGATTTTCAAATGTTGACTCAACCTTACATTTCTGGAATGTCCAACTTGGTCATAATCATTTTCCTCTTTAAGTATCTTTAAATTGAGTCATTAACATTCTCATTTAGTATTTTTCTATTTATGTTTATGATCTATAGCTTTTCTGTCTAATATAGTCCTTGTTGGAGTTGGCAATTGAGGTTATGTTGGCCTCAAACAAAAAGTAGAGAGTAATTCCGTCTTTTTCTTGTCACCAAAAAATTGATGTTAATTTGGAAAAAAAAATGGGAGGAATTTACCAGTGAAACTCTAAACCTGTTCTTGTTCTATTTTTGCGGGGAGGGGGTTTTTTAATAGTGCATTCAATTTCATGGATAGATATAAAATTATTATTATTCTTATTATTTTTTGATAGAGTTGCTGTCTGTCACCCAGGCTGAAGTGCAGTGGCTCAATGCAACCTCCACCTCCCAGGTTCAAGCGATTCTCCTGCCTCAACCTCCTGAGTAGCTGGGATTATGGGCGTGCACAACCATGCCCGGCTAATTTTTTGTGTTTTTAGTAGAGATGGGTTTTTGCCATGTTGGCCAGGCGGGTCTCGAACTCCTGGCCTCAAGTAGTCTGCCCCACACTATTGGTATTTTGATAAATGTGTTTCCAAGGAATTTGTTCATTTCATGTATTTTTTTCCCCATTTTTTTGCGTAAGGTTATTGCATGCCTGTAGAGTCTATGTTCCTTTTTTTAAATTCCCAATACTGGAAATTTATGTTTGCTATATTTTCTTAATCAGTATTGTTACAGGTTTATCAGTTTCATTAATCTCATCTTCTTTTCAAAGATCAACTTTTGACTTTTTTGAATTTCTTTATTGTATCATTTTCCTGTTTTGTTGATTTTTGCTATAATATATGTTGTTTTCTTCCTTTTCTGAGTTTGTTTTTCTGTTTTTAGCTTCTTGATTCGGATGCTCAGCTCATTGACATTTCATCTTTCCTTTTTTTCCCTCTTATATCTAAGTCTAAATTTCTGAGCATTTCTTTAGCTGCATATCCAACAATTCTGGATGTAGTTTGCAGTATATGCAGTGTGTCATATGTTCATTATCATTCAGTTCAAGATTTGTTTTAAATTCCTCCCTCCCTCCTTTCCCTCCCTCCTCTCCCTCTGTTTTGTTTTGTTTTTACTTATGTAGATTTACCTAGCTATCCCCACAATCAAGATCACCACAAAGATCTCCCTTATTCTGTTCTTTTATAGTCATACTTAATCCCTTTCCCACATTTGTAACCCCTGGCAACCTTTAATTCATTTTCCATCTCTATAATTGTGTCATTTCAAGAATGTTATAAAAATAAAATCATAATATAGGTGACCTTTAGAGATTGGCTTGTTTGCATGCGGCATAATGCCCTTGATATCTTGAAGTTGTATATATTAATATTTTTTTTTTTTTAGTTTTCAGTAGTATTTCTTATTGGATGTACCTATTGAGGGGTATTTTGTTTCTGGTTTTTCACTATTTTTTTCACTATATATAAGCTGCTGTGAGCAATTGTGTATGGACCTAGGTTTTTGTTTCTCTACAATAAATATCCGGGAGTGCAGTTGCTAGGTTGTGTGGTAAATGCATGTCTAGTTGTTTTTAGAAACTGCCAAACTATTTTTCAGTGGGGTGTACCATTTTACATTTCCACCAGCAATGTTTGAGCAATCCAGCTTCTCTACATCCTCACCATTCTGATAGGTACATAGTGATACTTCTTTGTGATTTTAGTTTGCATTTCTTTAATGGCTAATGATGCTAAATTTCTTTTATGTACTTACTTGCCAGCCATATATCCTCTTTCATGAAATGTCTCTCTGTTTTTTGCTCATTTTCTAGTTGGGTTTTTTTTAACTATTGAGTTTTGGGTTTTCTTTATATATTCTAGATATGAGTCATATGTCAGATATATGTATCCTTGACTTCTTTGATTCTACTTTAATTAGTACTTTTACCACTTTCCAAAAAATGCAAGGAACTTAAAACACTTCAACTTTATCTACCCTACTCCTACCTTTTGTGCACCTGTATGTACTTTAATTACATATATCTTTAAAGCTCCACAAGTTTAGATTATTTGCTGTTTTAAGGAATTCATACTGATTTACATTTTAAAACTCCTTTTTGTACTGTAATATTTTCTGCATAGGGATCTTCTGAGATTTAATTATTTTCCTGCCCAAGATTTTACTTTGGTATTTCTTTTATGCAAATCTAAGGTAACTGTGTGTGGAGTGTGTGTGTGTGTGTGTGTGTGTGTGTGTGTGTGTATGTGTGGTGTATGGCGTGACACATCTAGGTTGTCAGATATTTTTATCTTTTTGTTTTTTAATCATCTCATTAACATCTGGCCTTTGTTTTTCTTGAGAAGTCAGCTGTTGGTCTTATTGTTCTTTGAAGATTAGATACCTTTTTGCTCTAGTGGTTTTTAAGATTTTCTTTCTATCTTGGCTTTTAGCTGTTTTGCTATGATATACCATGCTAGTCAGCCTCTAAGATGGCCAATGTTTCCTACCTTCTGATATTCATGCTTCTGTATATTCCCCTCGTCTTTGGTATGGGCTGGATACTGCTTTGCTTTGCATCAATAGAGTATGGCAGAAGAGTTGGTTTCTTTTTGATACCTTTAAAGTTGTTTATTTATTTATTTTTTAACAGCTCTTATACACGTTTTTAATTGTTCTCAGTGGAAAAGTTACTCTGATACAGTTACTCACACAGAATGACCTTCATTGTATATAGAACTAAAGATAAATTATGTTTTCTTGGATGCTATTCTAGAAGCAGCTCTCCTAGCACACCTGCAAATGAGGAACGTGCTAAGAAGATACTGTCCATTTCTTCTGGAAGGCATATTGAATGATACCTAGGGCACTAAACACTTGTCTACTCAGACCTTCTCTAGTTTGTGTCCTTTGCTAGCTTGTACCAGCTAAATGTGCATTTCTCAAAAAGTCATTTTTAAAGCTATTTGTACCAGTTATATTTATTTTATAATTGCACAACTTTATTATGTAATATACAATTTTATGACAAGTTTATTTTTCTATGAAAATATTTAAATTATTTTGAAAAACTATATAGGTGAATTGATAAAACAGTTATTGGTGAAATTGTTAGTTATGTTTGATCAAACTGTAAAACATGTTTATGATAAAAGATATTTAGAATTATGAAATTTGTTACAGACTGAGGATCCCACACACCAAGATCTAATGGCTATGGTATGTTTGCATAGTAAAAAGTATTTGGATTTATGCTATGGTAAGCCAGATTGAACAAATTGCATGTATGAACAAATCATATATACAAATGAATATACATGTGTTTTTTTAATTTAAAGTAAGGTACGTATTTGTTCTTTGTTATGATTTCTGCTTTATTTGACCTTTTGTAGCATGTGAACCAATACTGGTTCTAACTGCATCTTGTAAGAGGACTTTTCCTATACTTTTAAATACTTAGAAGGTGTTTTAGCTTGCCCTTTCACATAGAATTTGCAAACTTTTAAATTGAATAATTTGTATAATATTTAGGTTATGTTTTAGGTAATAGCACTAATTAAAATCCATAAATTAATATGTTTATTTAGTAAATACATAAAAGCCCCTTTTAGACTGAAATGTTCAGCCAGAACTTAAACAGAAAGCAGATAATTATTTGGTGACTCTTGCCCATTTACTAACAACTTCCATAAATTATACAGAATGTTTATCTACATATAAAAATTGCCAGATATTTATGTTTTCTTTTGTTTATTTTATATTCTGTAGACCAAGGATGAGAATCAAGATCTTTTCATTAAACATTTATAGCATGACTGCTATGAACAGACCTATCAAGGCAAATAAGATACATTCCTATTCCTCAAAGAGATTATAGTTCAGAAAGCCATTTTAATAAAGAATTATAGCATAATCAAAGTTGCCTTTCTGCTTTTTCTTATGAGTATAAATTTGCCAGTGTATAGATAAGAGTTTTGTATGGTGGTATAATTAAATAATAGTTTTTAAATATGTGATCTCTATAACCTTTGCTTTTACATTTATGTAGACCTCAAGGTCAGGGATGAAGCAGGAGGAGTCATTGACCTTCCTCAAACCTTTAACAAATTAGGAAATGACAATTGATATTAAATACTTTTATACAGTTCTCATTTTATAATATTTTACTTGTTTTGCTCCCACTGACTTTACTCTTAGAATGCCTTTATACCTAACATTTCATAATATCAGAGCTTCTATTTTACCATGAATCTGTTATAGACAGACTCTCTATTCTCGGAATGCGATTTGTTCATTCTGGCTTACCATAGCATAAGTCCAAATATTTTTTCCTATGTAAACATACCATAGCCATTAGGTCTTGGTGTGTGGGATCCTCAGCCTGTCACAAATTTCATTATGCCATCTGCTTCAACCTGAGCTGTGTATCTTCTGCTGGCAGACTTTATTGAAGTTGTCATGGCTCAGGATAAAAAAAAATCAGTTTTGGCATAAGAAGCTTACTTTTGAAAAAGTAATAATTGATCATGCTTGCTATAAATTTTAAAATAAACATTTAAAAGGATTTCCAAAAGTCTCTTCTCATCACATTGATCTCTTTTTCATCTGTGATTGTAGATAGCCAATATAATGGTTATTGGTAACTTTGGTAACTTAATGAGTTTTCCGTTTTATTTTTAAGGATAGGTAACTCTTATGTGTAGATTTTGGTGACATATTTTGAAATATTTTGATAGCTTCTGCCAGGGGATGTTCTTTACCTAATGTTTTATTTCAAAAATGATATCTCAAATGTTTTGTGTATAATACAAGGACTGTATGTTTTGTGTATAATACAAGGATGATAGTAACACCATGATGAAAAAAATTTAGGTCACAAACAACTTAGGTGTGTGACTTTACATAATTTCATCGTCCTTAGAATTGAGATGATACTTGAAAGGTTGTTCGGGAGATTGGATCAGAATTAGATCCTTAAAAATCAGATAAACATCTTTTTCTGCCAATGTATGTTGAGCATCAACTCTGTATAAGGCATTCTTCTAGAGAATGAGGGCGTAGTAAAAACAAAACAGTCAAAAATTTCCACTGGAGAGTTTTTGCGTTCTAGTCTGTCTCCACTGACTGGGATGAAAGCTTCATGACAGCAGGGTGTGGATCACGTGGTAATAAGTGCCATGAATTAAAACAGGGCAGAGTAAGTTTGTGAAGTATAATGGTGCTGTCTTAGATAGGGATGCCAAGGATGATTTTTCTGTGGTGAGGCTGGGCACACCTGAATGAAATAAGGAAGCATGTGGATATTTGGGGAAGGATATACCTGTCTGGTATATCCTTGGCAGTTTGAGGCACAGTGAGGAGGGGAGCACAGCTAGGGCTAAGTGGGTGAGGGACAGACTGCTAGGAGATGAGGTCAGAGAGTGACCCCTAAACATCATTGAAGTAAGCTTTCTGTTAAGTAGTTATAGACAAAAAGTCACAATCCAGACAGCCAACATAAATATGAAATTAGGATCGACTGCATTGCTTTATTATTATTTATATTTAACTTCAAACTCTTTGTAACAGGCACACACAAATAATTATAAAATCATTTCCCAAAGTGGGATGATCTTTTCCATTGTTGTTATGTGTGTCATTGTACTTAGAGTTAGCCAGTCAGCACAATTTGAGGGCACAGTCCTCCAGACTGCCAGTGCTGCCCCACACTTCTGATACCAACTGCGGCAAGTTAGGGTCCAGCTACAAACTTAAAGGTATAAGGATACACAAAACCACCCTCACTTATGATATCAGCTGCAAGTTTGCAAGGTTCCCCAGCCACCTTGAGGTTTCATAATTCACTAGAAGGTCTTAGAGAATCTCTGAAATCTGTTATACACATGGTTATCATCTCTTGTAGGGAAAGGATGCAGTTAAGAGTCAGCCAAAGGAAGAGATGCATAGTGCAAATTATGGGAGGATTCCAAACTAGAAGCTTGTGTGACAAGCTTGTGCTTGATCTATGTGTGATAATATGTATAGAGTACAGCCATGTGTCATTAGGTGATTTCATCCTTGTGCAAACATTGTAGGGTATACTTACCCAAACCTAGGTGGTATAGCCTACCACACAACTAGGCAACAACTGTTGCTCCTAAGCTACCAACCTGTACAGCATATTACTATATGGAGTACTATATGCAGTTGTAGCACAATGGTAATTATATGTGTATCTAAATATAGACAAAGTACAATAAAAATGTGGTTAAAAGATAAAAAATGGTACACCTGTATAGGACACCCTTACCATAAATGGAGCCTGCAGGACTGGAAGTTACTATAGGTGAATCAGTGAGTGAGTGGTGAGTGAATGTGAAGGCCTAGGACATTTTACTGAACACTACTAAATAGTCAATATACTGTATGCTACTAGATAGCCAATATAATGGTTGGGTTATTGGTAACTTTGGTAACTTAATGAGTTTTCTGTTTTATTTTTAAGGACAGGTAAAAAACTTATATATAGAGTTTATACATAAGTTATAAATACTGTACACCTAGGCTATACTAAATTTACAAAAACTTTTCTTTCTTCAATAATAAATTAACCTTGGCTTACTGTAACTTTTTTTGCTTTATAAAGTTTTAATTTTTTTAAAAAAACTTTTGACTCTCATAATAGCACTTAGCTTAAAGCACAAGCACATGTATAGCTGTGTTTGTGTTGCAACCCCAGGAATATTACCTGATCTTGGTGTTCAGAATTTTTTATTGGGGTGTTATTTCATAGGTGTGATTGATTGCCCTGCCCATATGATTAAAATTCAACTCCGAGTTTGGGCTTATATCATGTGGCCTTGGGGCCCACCATGAAGAAGAAAGATACCTCATCACTCAGGAAATTCTGAGAGTTCAGAGGTTACTTCATAGGATCTAGGGACAAAAAAATGTATGTCTGGATGTATTTGTGGGTGTGTTTTAATGAGTACCCTGAAGTTGAACACTGGAAGTAATTAGTTTTTTAATTTTCCCATCTAATAAATGGTGCTGCATTGAACATTTAGTGATGAACACACATCTTTGTGTATTATCCTAATGTTTATCCTTGAAATAAATTTCCCAAAATAGAATTGCTGGATCAAAGGATTTGGACATTTTGAAATTTCATATGTATGGCCTTGTACCCTTGGGATATTTCCTATGAAATAGTTTTTGGAATGTCAAAATTCTTAATACTCCCTGTATTACTCTTAGGTAAATATTGCAACTTCAGCAACTTCAAATATTGAATATGCCCACATTCCTCATCTCAGCCCAGCTGTGATTCCTACTCTGCAAAATGAGTCATTTTTATTATCCCCAAACAATGGGAATCTGGAAGCACTTACAGGATCTGGTATTCCACACATTAATGGGAAACCTGCTTGTGATGAATTTGATCAGCTGATCAAAAATATGGCCCAGGTAAGAACATTTCTTTCTGTTATTGTAATACCTGTAATAATTTAAGAATGTGATCAAGTTGTAGATAATTTGAAGAATATAGTGACATTTATAACATCTGAAACAATTGGAACAAAAAGTCAGTTGTGGGAGTTTAGATGGTTCAGAGATTTTCTATTACAGTTTTATCATCATTTAAATTTGAGTATTATATGTTGTATTATAGAAATATTCTTCAGGATAAAGTGCTAACAATTACCTTGGAAAAATTTTTTTCAATTTATTTTTTTTTAAACAAAGAAATGGTTCTAATAAGATGACTGTTATTGCAATAATTGGCTTTTAATTTAAGTTTTTTTCGAGACATGTCTTGCTCTGTCACCCACACTGGAGTGCAGTGTTGTGACAGCTCTAAACTCCTGGGCTCAAGGGATTTTTCTGCCTCAGTGTCTTGAGTATCTAGGACTATAGATTGTGCCACCACACTCAACTAAGTTTTATTTTTATTTCTTACAGAGATAGGGTCACATTAGGTAGCCCAGTTTGGTCCCTAACTCCTGGCTTCAAGTGATCCTCCCACCTTGGCCTCCCAAAGTGCTGGGATTTACAGGCTTGAACCACCATGCATGGCCTGGCTTTTAATTTTATTTCTTGTTTTGTTTCCTAAACAGGGTCGCCATGTAGAAGTTTTTGAGCTCCTCAAACCTCCATCTGGAGGCCTTGGGTTTAGTGTTGTGGGACTAAGAAGTGAAAACAGAGGAGAGCTGGGAATATTTGTACAAGAGATACAAGAGGGCAGTGTGGCTCATAGGTGAGATGGTCGCAGCATCTACTTTGTTTTCGATACCACATTCTTAAGGTTTTGGTCACTATGTGGGAATTTAGAAAAATAATAATGAATGGAAACAAATAATTGAACATAATCTGGTTATTAACCAGTTTTGAGAAGTCATTAACATTGTTGTGATAAAGTAGCAAGTCATTTGGAATGGGAGTAGCTTTTAAATATAGTCATAACTTACTTAAGTTTTGGTAAGGAAAGAAAAATTTGAGGATAACATTATTTTGATTGTTAATTAAATGGGCTCTTTTTGATTAGATTTTAAAAATCACTATACTGGAAATGACCCGTAATAATTCGAGTTGCATTTGTTTATATACCCAAAGCAATAATTTAATATAGTTGTCCGTCAGTATCCATGGGGAATTGGTTCCAGGACTCCTGCAGATACTAAAATCTGCAGATGCTCAAGTCCCTTATATAAAGTGGTATAGTATTTGTATATAACCTGTGCACATTCTTCCATATATTTTAAATCACCTTTAACTTATAATGCCTAACACAATGCAAATCCTATGTAAATATTAGTAGTCATACTGTATTTTTAAAATTTGTGTGATTTTTTTAAATTGTTGTGGCATTACTTTTTCTGAGTATATTTGATCCCCAGTTGGTTGAATCTGTGGATGTGGAACCCATGGATACAGAGGGCCAACTGTACAGGTATATCCACTTTCATTTTTAGAAGATGGAAATATCCAAGATGTCATGTAGGCTGAATGGGGAGCTGAAATAAAGAGTACTTTTATATGGGAGGGGTTGAGTAGGAGTAGCAGTGGAATAACCTTACGAGAGTTGATGAGCTGCAGCCAAAACGTATATTTTTTTAAAAGTAGAACTGCAGGAAAAAGCTTAGAGTATTGGAATTAAAACTAGGATTAAAAATGACTTGAACATACATGCTAAAGAAGCTGTCATTTCCTTGAGAACTCTCAGATTTTCTTTTATACCCTTTTTCATCCTTGATAGAGATGGAAGATTGAAAGAAACTGATCAAATTCTTGCTATCAATGGACAGGCTCTTGATCAGACAATTACACATCAGCAAGCTGTCAGCATCCTGCAGAAAGCCAAGGATACTGTCCAGCTAGTTATCGCCAGAGGCTCGTTGCCTCAGTTCGTCAGCCCCATAGTTTCCCGTTCTCCATCTGCAGCCAGCACCATTTCAGCTCACTCTAATCCGGTGAGTACTTAAAATTTTCAAAAGGAACAGAACGTATTTTTCAGGTTCTTTTTGGTTATCTCCAAGTTTCTAATTTGTCTTTGCACTTCTTTAGTTTTTGTCTGACTATTCTTTTGTCTTTCTCTAGCCTGGAATATTTGTTCTTTAAGCATGATAAAGCTTCTAGGTTCTGAAACAACCATTACTTTTCTTTGTGTAGTTTTTTCCTTTGACAGCATTCCTTAAAAGTGGAAAATGTAGTCCTTTAACAAAAATTGACTTTATCTGTAGACAAATACAATCTTGATTTTGATTTAAAAATTATACAATTATATTGTTACAGTTAGCTGTCAGTAACTTTTAAGAAGTCATCTAATTTGGAATCCTGCCTCAAGGCAGGATTGTGCAGAAGATATTCTTAACATGTGACCTTTTTTTTTCCCTTGATCTTTTTCTTTTTTTTTAAGAAGTGCTACAAAAGATCTTGCAAATCAGTGCCTGTCTTTAACTGCTGAAGTGAAATCATTATGATGATATATTGATAATTTCAAGAATGATTCTGTCAGTAGCGCTTACATTCTGTTGAAAGGGAAGTATACCAAGTGAAAGGGACATTGTTAGGACTCATTATGTCTGAATTTAATTATTTAATAACCACAAAAATTCCTACTGTAATATAAAATGTTAGTGCTTTGTAAATTTCTACAAATTCATATATGAGCTTTGTTTGTAGGTTCACTGGCAACACGTGGAAACTATTGAATTGGTGAATGATGGATCTGGTTTGGGATTTGGCATCATAGGAGGAAAAGCAACTGGTGTGATAGTAAAAACCATTCTGCCTGGAGGAGTAGCTGATCAGGTAAGCTACATCAATAGATCTTTTATGCTATTTTATCAAATAATACATTTTTTTTTACATTTTTTTGTTATAGAGAAGAAACTTGGCCTTAGATGATGCCAAAGAAATTGAGTTAGAATCGTTTTATTGAGTGTCCCTGAAGTGTTGTCTTAGACCTAGGGGAGGAATACCTTTGAAAAGGGACATTAATCTTAAATTATAGTTTTAGACAATGGGCTAAAGCCAAGGTTATGGATTTGATAATTATGGCGGTAGCTACTATTTGTTTTATAGTCATAATTCATATTTATAAACCTAGTCAGCTGTTTTGTAGTCACAAGGTATTATGGGAAAATATATTTTATTATTCAGGCAAAAAAAATTCAACTTGTTGCTTTAGTGATGGGTCACTGGTATCATCTTTGTATACGAAACACAGCCAGTTTTTATCACTTGAGTAGTTTATTGAGGCATTATCATTTATGACGTGATATTGTTGCAATATATTTGAGAAAAGATTTAGCACATTTGTTATGATTTATATTTTAATTTGATAAGGCTTACTGGTTTACTTACAGCTTACTTACAGCTACTCCTCCAGTAAGCCTTTAAGTAAGTTTTGCCTTGATTATAACTTTTTAAAAAATAAAGTGGTTGTTCGTACATGTGTGTCTGAACTTAAACTAGGAAGTCCAGTTCATCAAATATTTCCTGTATTCATAAATGAAATTCCTGTTTAATGACAACCTTGTCAGTAGGGGTATTAACAGTACTATAATAGTATGCAAATTTTTCTTCCTTTTAAACATTAGCTAGCATCTAGCAGCATCAAATGAAATGTCTCTAGTTGACTAGTATGTGATATTTACATGCTTTATCTTCAGTATGGAGCTGCACTCTTCAATACTGTAGCTGTCTGCATATCACCTTTAAAATTAAAATTTAAGTTAATTAAAATTAAATGAAATTACAAGTTCAGTTTCTCAGTTGGACTAGCCACATTTCAAGAGCTCCATAGCTGTTGTATTGAGTAGTGCAGAAGAGTTCCATCATTGCAGAAAGTTAATGGACTGCATGTGTATGGAGGCTCATAAGACTGCTTTTCACTCCTCATATCTTTCAGAATTTTCACTTCACAAGTATTTCACCTGCACATGAGTTCTTTTGGGATATTTATAATAGAAATAGCCAGGCAGAAAGTTGTGATATTAATATAATGCTTTCTTGTGGTTTATACCATATTTTAGGTAATAAATATTTGCATAGTGACTTATATACAACTTTGCTTAATGGCATTTTTTTCTTTCCCTCCAAAAAATTCACAAAAAAGCATTTGGGTAGAAATCAAAGTGAAAAGTTCATATGAACTCTTGGTAGGTAGAAGTCAAAATGGAAAGTTCATATGAACTATTGATTTAAAGAATATTTGTAGATTTCATTTATTGCATCACACTGAATGATGCTAGGATGTTTCAAAAGACAGTTCATATTATAACCATGTGTTTTATGTCCTGTTTGGTAACTCATATTATTGCTTTTTTAAAAATCAATCCCCTCTCCTCATTTGCGATTTATCTGGTGCAGTTAAAATAATAATAGTCTAATTATTCAATATTGTTTTACTCAGCATGGGCGTTTATGCAGTGGAGACCACATTCTAAAGATTGGTGACACAGATCTAGCAGGAATGAGCAGTGAGCAAGTAGCACAAGTCCTTAGGCAATGTGGAAATAGAGTTAAGTTGATGATTGCAAGAGGTGCCATAGAAGAAAATACAGCACCCACTGCTTTGGGCATCACCCTCTCCTCATCCCCAACTTCAACGCCAGAGTTGCGGGTAAGTAGTTAAGAATAGTTAATGTGAAAGTCAGAGAAATAGCACTTAGATGACAACAGTGATGTTTATTTAGAAACTAGACTTACTAATGTTCATATATTAGTGCTAAATAATGTGATGAAATTCAAATGTAGGGATGCTTTAGCACTAATAATATTTTATTAATCAGGAATAAATTAAATTAAATGAAAAATAGGTTGTTTAAAAATGCTAGATTATTTTACATTTTTATTTAAGCAGCACATTTATGAGGATAATGTTTAAAAATATGGATAAAAGTTTAAAAATTATTTGGTACTGATATCTAAAATGTTTAATTCTGTCTTTTTCTCAGTTAGAAGACTCTCTGTAAGGTGGGCCATAGTTCTAATCCTTCTCTTTCATCAACCTTCCCGTTAGTATTTTTGTTTTTGTTTCGAATGTGTGGAGGTTGGGGAGTGGAGGCAGGCTTGGTGGGCATGAAAAAGGCTTACTAAAACCTTTTGGTGTTATTGTTTTAATAACAATAAATAACTGTTTATAGCAGTGGGTGCTGTATTTTCTTCTATGTCTTAGAACTATTATCAGATTTGTAATAAGTAGTCATTATTCTGACCCAGTTATATACTTTTTAAACAAAAGTTATTCTTTTGGTGTTATAACAAAAGCTCTATTCATATGCATAGTATTCCATCCTTGTCCTTAACTTGATATGGAAAAATCTAGAAAATTTCAAAATTATTGGAAAGCAGTGGGTATATCAGCAGATTTATAGGTCACCAGACTACAGAGGATAAATATTAACAAAATAATTTATCCAGAAATCTCTTAAATATTTAAGAAGAGAATTACACCCAGTTTCTAGGTAAGCCTTATAGTAAATACAAGTCCTATATTCTTTTCCCATAGATGTAAAAAAATCTGTTTTGTTCTATTGAAGTTTTTTCTAAGCAGTTGCTACAAATTCTTTTTTAATATCCTAACCTCCTCCACAAGCCCTTTAAAACTTTATTAGAACACTTGTAATTTCCATGATTCTGTTGTTTTTAGGAATGGAATTTGGTTGCTATTTTTTGCAAAGAGAAAGAAGTAAAGAAAGCTTGTATATGAAAGTGTTTAAATGGCATTCTTTTGTGGTAAACAAAACATTTTATTCAGCGATATATAAATGAATGCAATACCGAAAACCACTTGATATAATTGAAAGCTTAGAAAAATATCTGTTCTGTGCATATCATCATTTCTGAAGCTTGTGCCCCTTTTAAAACCATTCGATAGTCAAATTGCCACTCTCTAAAATAGCACTCGCGTAAGTCTTATTAAAAATAGAAAACACATTTGTTTCAATTGAAGCAGATTTCATCCTGTCATTTTCTTGTAATTATCTAAACTTTAAACTTTTGCTAAGTTTGCACAGATAATTATGTGCAATGAAAAAAATAAACCAAACTTTACTGTAAAATTGTATCTCATTTAAGTGGACTGTCAGAGTTTGTTTAAAGAAATTAGAAAACATCAGCTAGCCCCAACCTGACTGTCCATTAGACTCTATAGCTTTGATTTTGTTGTGCCCTTCCTACGGTTCTCTGTAGCATCTGCTGACACCATACTAATACATAGTACCAATAGCTTATCGATGATATATCGTACCAATTAACTAGTGCTTAATTTTAGGGAGACCTCCTCTTCAGTCCAACACAGAATTAGTAACAATTCTATTAGAGAAGGCTGACATCTGAGAAACCCACTTTCAGCTATCATTCAGGATGCTGAATTATGAGGAATTATGAGGAATAATGAATTAAGACATGTAGAGTCTTAATTCTGAGTTACACACAAACTGCTCAGTAAATGGTAGCTGGTTTAGTTGTTGTTACTCCTTTCCTGATAGACAGTTGACCAAAGTGATATTTTCTTTCTAGATTAAGTGGCAAAGCTAGATTTAACTTGTTGATCTGAATTCATAACATTAGTTTTTTCAGCTATACTGCATCCTAACTTCTTCAGAAATTAAGATGAGCCATCTCTGAAAATAGAGTTCGCTAAAAAAATACCTGTTTGATTTAAAATTTAGTATACGCAAACAATAATGTATTCTCTGATAAGGGAAGGTTCAATCTTATTCCTAACATCCCTTTCTGAGAAAAAATATGATGATGCCTATCCCTGTGTTCAGGATTAAAGGTATCATCTCTATTATAATTCTCCGCTAGAGAATTAAAGTAGGCCTGTGGCTTTCTTTTTGCATATTTATTTCACTGTATATTTATTGATCTTATTTTAGGTTGATGCTTCTACTCAGAAAGGTGAAGAAAGTGAGACATTTGATGTGGAACTCACTAAAAATGTCCAAGGATTAGGAATTACCATTGCTGGTTACATTGGAGATAAAAAATTGGGTAATTTTAAACATTAAATATTCTTTTAAACTTGGCAGTTACCTCTGATATCTCTTACAAAATATTGAGTTGATATTACATGTTTCACATTGTTGAAAAAACTGGTTGAAAACTTCCTTAGGAATAATTTAGTGTAGGTGACTCTTATATTGTATTTAAGACAGACAAAACAATTATTTTATTCTTTAGCCTATGTTTCTACTAGATGATACATATTTATTCTAAATTAGAGCTTTAGAGTTGGAGAATTGAAGATGGATATTCTTTGAATGTACTTTGAAAATTGTGAAAAATAACCTATTTCTAATCTTAGAACCTTCAGGAATCTTTGTAAAGAGCATTACAAAAAGCAGTGCTGTTGAGCATGATGGCAGAATCCAAATTGGAGACCAAATTATAGCAGTAAGTTACACATTTAACAATACCTTTGTTAATTTTCATGGTTGAGAATTGCATTCTCCTAGTTTACTTAGTTTTGAGAGCTACAGTTAACTCTACTAAAAAAAATACCTCTGTACTAAAAAAAGCTTAAGCTTTTTTGGTGACTTGAGGCTCTTTTTACAATTACCCTTTTTATTATTTTGTGGAAGTAAAATAAGGGCATTCGATATAAGCTTTACTAGTCTCAGTTCAGAAGGGGAGACTTCTTTCTTGAATAATTCCTGATATATCTAATTTCTGGTTGTAATGAATTTATTACATTAATATTACACTTATTATACTTTCCTTGCAGATACTCCAGAGGTAGAGACTAGATGTCCAGTACCTTTAGAGTACTGGAATATGAATTAGGGATGCCTGCATTTTTCTTTTTAATCAGCAAAATGATACTGTTCTTGTTGGCTTTATGGCGGGGGCTCCTTTCAGCCCTAAGGGTATATAAGAATGGAAAAAAAAATCTAGCTTCTTTTAATTAGATCAAGCTATCATTGTTATCATTCTAACATCAATGTGTTTTAAACATATGGCTATTCAAGGCAGTGTACAAAAGAGTACAACTTTAATTTCAGTTTTCAGTTGATACTGGACTCCCCAGACTGCAGCCTGAAACAGAAATTCAAGAGACCCTGCACCAAAACTTCCTGATCAAATAAGTTTAGGGGAAAACTGCCTATAGGATAGTCTCCTATGAATTCACAGTGCACATAGAAAAATTGAAGACAATTTTTCTGGTGTCTTCAATGAGCTGGTGTCTTCAATGAGCTGGTGGCTCATGCCTGTAATCCCAACACAGGCAGATCCTATCTCTGAAAAAAAAAAAAAAATTGCTGGGAACGATGGTGTCTGCCTATAGTCCCAGCTACTTGGGAAGCCAAGGTGGGAGGATTCCTTGAGTCTAGGAGTTCAAGGCTGTAGTGAGCTATGATTGCACCATTGCATTCCAGCCTGGCAAACAGAATGAGATCTTGTCTCTAAAAAAAGACACACACAGAAGAGAAGTCCTGCAATAGAGAAACCTGTTTATCTGTTTTACCTTAGTGTTTACTAAACTTTTGTAATTGTGAGGTCTTTATTCTTCCAAACATATATTCATATTTTTTGAAAGACATCTTGAGGGAATGCTGATATATCTTAATAGGTGTTTGTTTATGCTTAAGTTTCTGTTGTCCCCTTAGAATCTTAATAATAGTGAGAAAGTAGGATATTAAGATATAGGAGTCCTTGTTCATAGGAATATTATTCACAATCACCATGACATGGAAGCAACCCAAATATCTATGAATGGATAAACAAAATGTGATATATATGTATCTCTCCAATAGAATGTTATTCAGTCTTTAAAAAGAAAGAAATCTTATCACATGCTCCAACACTGAAGAACCTTGAGGATATTATGCTAAGTGAAATAAGTCACAAAAAGACAAATACGGTAGGATTTCACTTACATGAAGTATCTAAAATAGACTTACAGAAACAGAAACTAGAATAGTGGCTCCCAGGGACTGGGGAGAGGGATAAATGAGGAGTTGTTCAATAGGTATACTTCTGCAGTTCTGCAAGATGAAAAAATTCTGGAGACCTGTTGCATAATAGTGTGAATATACTTAACACTATTGAATTGTACTATTCAAAATGGGTAAGATGGTAAATATTGTGTGTTTTTCTACCACTATTTTAAAAAAGAAAGGAGTCCTTTATCTCTCCCTTTAAGTCCACATTGTAGCTCCATGAGTCTTCTTGGGTTTTGTTCTGTGAAACTCCTGCCTACACTTGTTCACCTCTTCAAATCTATGCTAAAGATCAGATTGTGCTTGCCACCTCATCTGGTTATATGCCTGAAATGAGCTTTCTCTGTGTATCTTCATTTTACCATACAATGTAAATGAATTACTGTACATTTTTTTTGTTTTGGGGGAAAGTGAAAGAGAGAAGGAATAGTTACGGAGTCTAAATCCATATCTGATGCTGAATTACAAATTGAAAGCATAGCGAATTTACTCTTTTTTCTCCTGTTATCTATATTAATCAATTAGAAAGCTTTTAAAAAAATCAACTTGGTTGAAATATAATTCACATACCATACAATTCACCCATTTAAAATGTACAATACAATAGCTTTTAGTATATTCAGAGTTGTGCATTCATTACCGCGATGAATTGTAAAACATTTTCAGTACCCTAAAAACATTTTCAGTACCCCTTAGCATTCACTTTCTCCCCCATTCTCCCAGTTCTAGGCAACCACCAGTCTACTTCCTGTCTCTATGGATTTGCCTATTCTGGATATTTCATGTGAATGGAATCATACAAGACGTGGTTCTTTGTGACTGACTCCTTTCACTTAGCATAATGCTTTCAAGTTTCATCTGTGTTGTAGCATGTATCAGTCTTCATTTCCCTTTATTGCTGAATAATATTCCTTTATAGGATATACCAATTTTTTTTATCCATTCATCAATTGATGGACATTTGGATTGTTTCTACTTTTTGGCTATTATGAATAATGCTGCTGTGAACGTTCATGTATAAGCTTTTATGTAGGTATATGTTTTCATTTTTCTTGGGTGTATACTTAGGAGTGGAATTGCTGAATCTTATAATTCTGTGTTTTACTACATATCAAACTTCCTGATTCAGTTTCTTCACTTACAAAGTTGGGATAAGGAAAATTCTCTTGTGTGATGTTCAGGAAAATCAAATGAGTGTTTTATTGAAAATACCTGTTAGCAGTTTAATAATTAAGCCGATATTAATTATTTAGAGGGTCTAAAATGATTACGTATTTGAAGGGTCTCATGATAACTTCCTTCTAAATTTTTCATTATCTTCATTCTTGTACAAGTGGAATCTCAAATATAATTCCTCTTAGGCGAGGTCAGTGATGAAGGAAATTGTTGATGCAAAGGTGGAAGAATCTTTTCTCTGAAATGTTTTCTTGCTTTCAATAAAATCACTTGACTTCACTCTCATCAGTTTTCTGATTTTTAATTTTTAGTGAACATTCTTTTACTACAAAGATACAAGCATTTTAAATTCCTGAAGAATATCATGCAATGCTTTTGATCATGTATTAATTTTTTACTAAATATCACCATCTTGTGGACTTTTGAGATATTTGCAGCAATGTTCTTCACATTTAGTTGCATTTTCACAACTGCAGTCTTTGTTTGATTTTTGTTTGGACAGCAGCTATTAGGAGTATAATCTGTTTTTATTTTGTGGTTGTTGAAGTGATGAGATTAAGAAATTATTTCTTACTATTTTGATGAAGTGTTATTTTTTAACTGAAAAATATTTTGTTATAAGGTTCTTGTTTTACACATTGTGTTCTGTGGACCCCTACATCCACAGGGTCTCACTATAGGCATTACAGTGACAAGGAATAGACTGAATTTCTATTTTTCCCATTTCATATGTTGATATTCTGTTAATAACTTGATTATTTGACAAAAGAACTCTGTTGTGTTTTCAAAAGTTGACCAAACTTGTCATTAGATGAAAACATACACTCATTCTTTTTAGTTTGATATTCAATATCTATGCTAAAAGCAGTAGGAAATTAAATAAGCATATAAATAAGGAAAAGTATCAAATGTTGCCTTTGATTTTCTGTGACTGTGTTCATAGATTGAAGTTCTCTATACATATAGGATATGTTGGAGGAGGCCCTGGCAAGCTGGGTTGAGTATGCTCAGGGGCCAGATTTTGTAAGTTGTTCTGAGTATTTCTCCCCTATAATTGTTCCTGTTAATTGTGGTGTCTGCAGTGCACATTATGAGGATGTTGGCTCTCTTCTTTTTTTTAATTTTAATCTTGGCCAGGTGCTCTTGAACTCCTGGGCTTGACAGATCCTCTCACCTCTGCCTCCCAAAGTGCTGTGATTACAGGTATGAGCCACTGCACCCTGCCTAGATCTCTTCTTTTCATGAGACAGCGCATAGGCAATTTGCTGCCATTATACTACCTAGTTCTACTGCACTCTTCTCTATGGTACCATGGGTTCTGAACTGATTTCTTGACTCTCTTGTGATAAAGTGGAACCAGAGCTAACCAGGACCTTTTAGGCTTCAGTGACTTTGGCTCATATATAGCATGGGTGTGATTATATTGAAGAGAAACCTCTCCCATGAAAGCCTTGGAGATTTTTATGTTTATTACTCATTTCTTTACTCTTTTAATAATAATACCAGCTTCTGAGTATTTTCCCGTTACAAACTGCCATGTGGTATAATTCTTGGAAGATAGATCTTCTTATTTCCATGTTACAGATGAAGATAACTAAGACATTTGAACAGAAGTCTAGGTTTAAAAGTTCATGACTGTTCCATTATAGCAGTTTCTTCTGTGCTAGTATTATTCTCTGACATTTGAGTAAGGAATCCATTTTGAAATCCAAGTCATCAAGTTCGGAAGATAAAGGAAAAAAATGCATTTTTAAACATACTTTTAGTTTATTGTTATTAAAATCATGCACATTAGATTTTTCTTAATAAAACTTCACTTTTAATAGAATTGAACAATACAAATGTTTTGCAGATAAAAACAGCCTAAAGTTCTATGCATTTTATGAATATTTTTGCCGTTTTTTTTCCTTTATTAGTGTGAGAGTAAATAGCAAGTTCATTTATTTTAGATTAATTTTTGTCTTTAAGGTTTAAAGAATATAAAATTTGAACATGGTTAAAAAGCCTTCTCATAGAAACCACTAGTTTATGGTTTAAAATTTAGAAAAATTCTATATATTTATGTTTAAATAGCATCATATTATATTTGTCTATACCTTTTTATTTTACTTAAAAATTTACCTGGGAGAGGTAGCTATGTAAGCACATGTAGGTCTGTTGTGATATATTGAAGCTGGCTTAATCATGGATAGTTATTTTGTTTACAGTTTGTTGTTACAGACAGATTATTACATACTACCTTATATTTCTTTTAAGGACATGAAACATTTAAATTCTGTTTTGTTGCTGTAATACTATTATTTAGATTTGAATTTTACTTATTTTGTTGCTCAGCACTGGATCTTTTATACTACAGTTTTCTTACTGAATTTTAAATCTGATTAATCTCGCATTTGGCTAGTGTGTTTTGAGTAAACTTTCAGGAAGAGAAGGTGTTAGTGGACTTTCTAAACTTTTTGTTTCTGAGAACCTCTTCTGTTGACTTCTTATATTTTGACTCTTTGGCTGGGGATAACAAATATGTTGGGCAAAGAGGATTTGTTAGGTATAATCTTAAGTTGAAAAATTTTGTCAACTGCCCCTTTTAATTTTTAATGGGGAAGGTTCTTCCCTTTCCCCTAGAAGAAATCTTAGGCAAGTCTTCATGTCTTAGGGTATTCTTATAGAATAAGTTATCCTGTGGCCAATCAAAATAATCAGACACAGTTACAAATTAGTAAATTTTTTCTCATACTAAATAATAGTCTAATTTCAAACGAACCCCCTGGAATATTAGAAGCCCGCTACGAACGGATGGCTTACCTAGAGACTTGAGCCTGGCTCACTCCTATGTGTGGTCCTCCTCTGGTCTATGCCCAGACAAAGCCAGGGAGGTGAGCAGGTCCCAACATAACAGAAATTTCCTCTGGCTTCACTGTCAAAGCAGCTAAACAGATTCTTCCTTGTCCTCCTGGTGGTATTAGACTCAATCTACTGCATTGCCCCTTCTGCAGGTGACTTTGGACTTGAAGTCAAGGGGGAAATACCTGGGTGGGTATAGCATTCTTTCCTCTTAAAAAAAAATCATCCTCTTAAGTTTTTCTTAACATTTAACAACACTCAGTTCTTTTATGCCCTGAATTGTAGTTCTTTACCACCTAGTTTAAATTTCTGCATGGTGGCCCTTTTTACAACTTGCTTTGGTATAGGATATTAATAATCATAGCATCTCAAGCACAATTTCTGTTTTCTCATACATCACACAATTTCTGTTTTCTCATACATCACACTAAGTATAAGATTCTTGGTTTGTAATTTCTTTACTACAATCGTACAGATAACCTAGTCTCTCTCTTTGCTGCCTAGAGGCTGGTAGATCTTTTTTCTTTTTATCCTTGAAATATAAGAATTTTACCAGGATACATTCAGGTGTGAGGTTTTATTTATTTATTTATTAATTTCTCATGATTTTCTGATTTTTCATGTGCCTCTTTGATCTATAGAGTTGGGTAAATTTCCCTTCTCCCTGATCATTTCTTTGATTTTTTTTTTCCCCCTCATTTATCATCTTCTCCTTATAATTTCTTTTATTAGTGTGTTGGATTTCCTAGATTAGCCTATGTGTCTCCAGCCTTGTTTCTGATCATTTTTTATCTGTTTGTTCTTTTCCTCTGAGATATGGGAAAATTACATGACCTGGTCTTCCATGTGCTGACTTTGTTTTCGCAGTACTTAAAAGCTTGTTGACTGCCTTCATTGTAAGTTTGTTTTTCTTTCTTTTTTTTTTTTTTTTCTTTGCGTAGATACGTGTTTCTTCTTGTAACTGTAATTCCTGCTTCCATAAATACAAGGAAATGTGAATTATTTTGACAGTAAGTTACAGGAAATATCTTTTTTCCTGTTCACTGCAATAACAACTTCATAGGAAGATACATGCACCGATCTTCAATGTACAACCTGCTTTTGGACTGTGATATCTTATTTCACATCCCATGACCCTTGGTCATTCTCAGAAATAACTGGGTTTGTACAGATAGAAGTTGAGATGAGTTCTGCTGCAGATTGTATGTTTTTTTTCCCAGATAATTTAGGAATTGACAAAGTGACAGGGAAGGGGAAAGTTTAAATTTACTGTAGCTTCATTTGATTCATTTGTAGATTAACAAAATGAAGAGGAAACCAGTGGTAGAGGATCACACTGGGAGACTTTGCCTCTGTTTTTGTTTTCTGTGTTTGCGGTGATAGCCAGGAGTTAGTTGGAGTTGTATGTGTGCTTGTGTGCACACATGTGTGGATAAGGTAATTTTTATTGCAAATGAAGTAATTCTGTGCTACTACTTGGAACCCAGCTTAGTATGGCCTTTAGTACTTGGTGTGTTTCTTGGAGTTACTGATTAGGATCCACATATACCATCTGACTGCCTCATTTAATGAGAGGGTGTTGTTTGTTTGTTGCTGAAGTTTCTTCTTGCCAGACAGGCTATTCCCACACATACAGAGATTCAGTTGGCATGCCTTTGATCTGGCCATGCGCAGACTATTTCTAGTAGAAATTCCTCCAGGTTGCTGGTCTAAGGACCTTGGTGCTTCTTTGGTTTCCAGTTTTGTTGCAGTATTTTCTCTGTTCTGTTTTGTTAGTTTTTGTAACAGGTAATCAGCAGGGTGCAGGTAGGGAGAAAGAACAGAGCCAGATACTTATGTTCAAGTTACCATCCAGCTCAGAAGTATCATAGAAGGTTTAAGGAACTGACAGAGTATGAGATTTTTCAACTAGATCAGAGGTTTCTGGATTTTTGATTGAATATTTCCTCTAGTAAAAATAGCTAACTACTCATTTTCCCTCTTTCCTCCTCACTATGTATTCATATATATTGTTGTTTTATATATATTATACATATCATATATATACTTAACAGACATTATATGATGTTTACCTGTGTGTACATATACATAATTATATATATAGACATCCACATATACACATATTTACAAAGCAAATGAGTTTTTAAAATGTTTATTTAGAAGTTTTATTATATTCTTTCAGAAACCTTTGCAGTAAGGGTATTCCATCTTGGAGACAACTGATCTAGTTCTTTTTTTTTTATAAATATAAAATATAAATATAAAATAAAATATAAAAATATATCACTCGG
This sequence comes from Colobus angolensis palliatus, assembly GCF_000951035.1. Lineage (NCBI taxonomy): Eukaryota > Metazoa > Chordata > Mammalia > Primates > Cercopithecidae > Colobus > Colobus angolensis. The sequence goes on from NW_012122487.1 coordinate 9,800,722, forward strand.
ATGCCCAGGCTGGAATGCACTGGCATGATCATGACTCACTGCAGCCTTTGGAACCTTCTGGGCTCAAGTGATTCTCCCAACTCAGCCTCCTAAGTATTTGGGATTACAAGCATGTGCCAGTACGCCTGGCTAATTATTCTATTTTTTATAGAGACAGGGTTTCAGCATGTTGCCCAGGCTGGCCTCAAACTGTTGGGCTCAAGAAATCCTTCTGCCTCAGCCTCCTAAAGTGCTGGGATTACTAGGCATTAGGCACTGTGCCCAGCCTTGATCTAGATCTTATAATTTTCACATATTTACTAAGTAAAGATCTGGATTATAAGATTTAGATTATAAAATCCAGATCTTTTCTAATTTAGTAAACATTTGAATGCCTAATATGGCCCCACTATGCTTGGAAAAGCATTACATGTACAGTCATTTTATAGTCATTTTGCAATTCTAAGGAATATCAATGACTTTGAATTTCAGCATTAAATTTATTGCTCTAATTTTTCAAATTGTTTTTACTGTGGTTTTATGAATTGAACAACATGTTAAAATTTTTATTTATCTCCCTCAAAATATAATTAACTTTGCAAATAAGTTTTTGACCTATGAGCCAATGGCTCTATATTTTAATATCTATAGTATGGACAGCACCATGTTTTGGTGACACTACTGTAAGCAAAAATAATACAGAGCCTGTCCTTGGAGCATGTAGTCGTAAACCGCATAATGGCAGAAAATGTAAAATTAAAATTCTGAAAACTGCTATGAGGAAGAATGTGTAAAAGGGGGCTTTGACTGCAGTCAAAGACATCAAGATAGTTTATTATGAAAACAACTATTGAACTGAGATATAAAGCAATTATAAGTGTTTTCTAAGTAAGCTATTGAGAAAGAGCATGGTCTAGAGTGGGCTATCCAGAGAGTCCAGGCTGCGGTAACTGGACTTGCAGAGACTCCATGGCTGAAGGGAGCACTGCAAGTCAGAGAAATGGAAGTGAGCCCTCTGTGGCTGAGGGGCAGAGAGTAATGAACTGCATCATGAGAGATGAGGTTGGGGCTGGTGGGAGATGGGGGCAGTTGACACAGGCCGTTCTAAGCCACATTGAGAATTTGGAGCATTGCCTTAGGGAGTTTTCTGTAGAAGGGAGGGTTGGGGAGATATGATAATATCTATATTTTGGAAAGATCACAGGGACATTTTTGAATGTTTTGTCATTTGTGAAAAGGGGAAAATCAAATGTATTTATTTTTTTGAAAACACAAATAAAAAGACACTTTTTTTCTTTCTTTTTTGAAAGGCAATATAAATATGACCTTGCGATGCGTCAATGCACTCAATAAGCACATTCATCACTGTCTTTTATTCCTTTTAATCCTGCATAGTTTGGTTTCCAGACTTAACTGTGCATTGAGATCACCTGAGGAATGTAAAAGCATATTTAAAAAGGAGTAGATTAGGGCACAGTGGCCCGTATCTGTAAACCCACCATTTTGGAAGGCTGAGGTGGGAGGATCCCTTGAGCCCTGGAGTTCAAGACTAGCCTGGGCAACATAGGGAGACTCCATCTCTACAAAAATTTTTAAAAAATAGGCCAGGCGCGGTGACTCATGCCTGTAATCTTAGCACTTTGGGAGGCCAAGGCGGGCAGGTCACAAGGTCAAGAGATCGAGACCTTCCTGGCCAACATGGTGAAACCCCATCTCTACTGAAAATACAAAAATTAGCTGGGCATGGTGGCGTGCACCTATAGTCTCAGCTACTCGGGAGACTGAGGCAGGAGAATCACTTGAACCTGGGAGGTAGAGGTTGCAGTGAGCAGAGATTGCACCACTGCATTCCAGCCTGGTGACAGAGTGAGACTTCGTCTCAAAGAAAAAAAAAAAGCCAGGTGTGGTGGTGTGTACATGTGATCCCAGCTACTTGGGAAGATGCAGTGGGAGGATTGCTTGAGCCTAGGAGGTTAAGCTTGAAGGAAGCCATGATTGCGCCACTGCACTCCAGGCTGGGCAATAGAGTGAGACCCTGTCTCAACAAAAAGAAAAAAAAAAATGGCATAGAAGCCTGTGTCCTACCCTAGAACTAGTGACTCAGTTTCTGGATATGGTACCCCAGAATCTATATTAAAATAAACAGAACTCTCTCAAGTGATTCTAGTGCATCCCTGTTAATACTGGTTCCCAAAGAGATATTAGGGTCTTACTGTCCATTCCCTAATGAGAGGAATACTTATTCTCCATTCTTTCCACACTAACAAACTATACATATGCATTTTGTGAATTGGTAATACAAATATCCATTTATTTAACACATAACATGCTTTATTTTAATCGCAGGTAGATGGCACAAATCTTCAGGGTTTTACTAATCAACAAGCAGTAGAGGTATTGCGACACACAGGACAAACGGTGCTCCTGACACTGAGGAGAGGAATGAAGCAGGAAGCCGAGCTCATGTCAAGGGAAGACGTCACAAAAGATGCAGATTTGTCCCCTGTTAATGCCAGCATAATCAAAGGTAAGTAATCCTAGGTTAATCTGGTTTTTAGTTAGACGTTTATGTTGTCTCCAATGTTTTAAAATTCCGAAGTAACTTACTATTTCAGAATGGTTTTAAATTATTCAGAATGCTTTTTACCCTCAACTATTCATTATAAACCAAGGCAAGAAAGGAAGTTTAATAAAGTCAGGATTAATCGGGACCAGCAATGTGTCTATAAACTGTAGAGTAGGCTGCTGAATAGAGCAGATTTCTTTCTGTCTTATTCATTGTCACCATTTCTCATTTGGAAACAGGCAGTCATTTACCTTTCTGTTTCTGCCTTACTCCTGGATGTCATTGCAATGTTCTCACTTTAGGGGAGTGCTCGTCCACCTGGATTATTTATGTGACCTTCATAATAATTCTAAATGCCCAGCCTTTCCTTGAAGGAATTGACTTTAATTCCACATTTAGAAATGTCATTCATAAGCTGTTTGTACATGAATATGTCTGCAAATTACTGAAACCCCTATGTAGCTCAGTGATTTATTGGTAGAAATCAGGCTTTTGGCTGAAAAGGCTTTTGGCTGTTTCATTTCTAAAATTGTGGACCATTCTGATATTTATGCCATTTATACATATTGCACTATTAAGAAACAGAGGAGCAAATCACAGGAGAAATGTATTACTTCTTTTCCACTAACAGAACTTGCCTTTAAGTACATATAGTTATTAAGAAGTTTATCTCTAAAAAACAGACTCTCATGTAGGAGTTCAAATAAATATACTGGGTTTAGAAAAATTCAAGTGCTTGATTATACTAAAGATAAAATTACTAAAATATTTTTATCTTTAAGAAAATTATGAAAAAGATGAGGATTCTTTATCTTTGAGGAGAAACACCAACATATTACCAATTGAAGAAGAAGGTAAACACCTAGAGCCAGCTTATGTACTTCATTATTTTTCTTTTTTAGAAATGATTTTTACAAATGTGATTAAGCCTCTATGGATACATTGTAAGTTACTAAAAAAAATTTCAAAAAGTGATGTTTGTAAATCCCTATTTATAAATGTGACTAAGTGGTCTTACAGATTAAAGCATTCCATTTATAGCTAAATTTTTCTTTCATTTATTGTTCACTTACACTTTCTTGCTGAGTCAGTCTATTCTTACTTCCATATTTTTTTGACCAGAACTCCTTAGGAATTAACTGGTTGTATATGTGGTTCTAATTTAATCTCTTTGTCTCTATACAGCCAACATAAACTAACAGTTATAAAATTATAAAGTATTTAAAAATAAACACAGGAGAATCATTAACACATAAGCTCTTGGGAATGAGACTCTTCAATTTTGGGAGGCTTTTTTCTCACTTCTTAATTTTTCAGGGGTTCCAAGATTTAATATTGGGAAGTTGGTTTGGAAGGTAATTGCAGAGAAATTATCGCACCTTCTGGGAATTCTCTCACTATAAACATAGGACCCATCAAGCTATTTTTAAAAATTTAGAGTAGCATTATTATTATTATTATTTGTATTAGAGACAGGTTTTGCCATGTTGGCCAGGCTGATCTCAAACTCCTGACCTCAAATGGTCTGCCCACCTTGGCCTCCCAAAGTGCTGAGATTACAGGCGTGAGCCACCACACCTGGCCAGTAGCATTATTTTAATACAAAGTTTTGCCAGAATGTTGCTCTCCTCTTTTTATTCTGTGTGCTGTGTGCTTCCTTTAACTTTCAGATTGCTTTAGGTACTTGATAACTTAAACCTACTGAACAGAATACAAGACTGATCTCCCTCCCTTCATGTGAATTCTTTTTACTATATGATTACACCAAAGCTTTGTTGTTCTTTAACATATCTATTCCTTCATTATTGGATTTTCTGCTGAAAATTTTGAATGAGCTTTACTATTTTAAAGGGATATTTATGTTTGCAGAGATATTCCAGAAGTTAGATCTGTAGAATTCACATGTACTAATAACATTCTGCCATTTTTACATTAATAAGTAAATAAATTATTTAAGCTAAAGTGAATATCAAGAATTGTAGGAAAGGATAAAAGTGTTTAGAGCATGATACTTGTGATGTTAAGTGGGCATGGGTGTGGGAGTTGTCGCCAAGTTGCAGAACCATCTATTTTGCTTTGGTGAAGGTAGCTAATGAGAAATCTCTCTCTCTCTCCCTTTGTGTGTGTGTGTGTGTGTGTGTGTGTGTGTGTGTGTGTTTGTGGCAGGATACATGGGGGTGACTATAGACCTAGAATCAGGAATCCCAGAATCTTTTTTAAACAAAATAAAGCACAGACTTCTAAGTGATTTTAATGCATTTGCCCTAGTACCAGTCCTCAGAAAAGGGATAAGATATTATTGCCTCTTCCACAGATATTTTACACATTGTGCAAGCCTGGACAAGTCATTTGACTTTCCAGCCAGATCAGCGGTTTAGACTTTATGATTTTTAAATATATGCCTGAAATCCAGCCTTGGGGCAATTGTGAGAGGGTAAGAATGTAGAGTTGTTCTGCTGAAGGTTGGTTGAATATGAATTGCAGACTGTTTTTATCAGCAGCATGATTCCCTACTTTCTCCATTCATAATCTCACCTGCTTAAATCACTGCCTAGCTGTGTAAACACAGCAGACTTAGAAAGAAAGTGTGGAAAGAAATAGGACTCTGAACACTCTCCTATTTCTCTTGCAGAATCAGTTCAAAGCTTCCCTGTAATCTGCATTCATCCTTGCATAGTTATTTCCCTCTGTACTGAATTTATTTGCTTTTATTATTTTTAGTTGACCTATAATAATTGTACATATGTTTGGGATACAGTCTGATATTTCCATACATGTATACAGTGTATAATGATCAAATCAGAGTAATTAGCATATCTATCACCTCATAGATTTATTTTTTCTTTGTGTTGGGAACACTCAACGCAACATCCTGCTCCTCTGGCTATTTGAAAATATACAGTACATCGAAGAGTGACATCAACAAGGTGACAGATTAGACGATTCCTCCCACATCCTTCTTCCTACATACATACAACTAGAAACTAGCAAAGACAAAAATACCACCCTGAGTTGACCAGAACTAGAGGGAGAAACAGAGAAACTTCCTAGGCCTACAGAATTGAGAAAAGCCATGACTGGTAAGATAAATGGTAATTTTAGGCTGAGCTGCCCCCTTCCTCAAACTGGCATAATGCCGCTCAAAGAGAATTGCTTTAGACCCACAGTTCCCAAGATGAGAGGGGGAAATTGGAGTTAGACATTCAGTCTCTCCACTGGTCTAGTAATCTTTCACTGGAAATCCACCTAGGTCCCTTGCCTGTGAACCACTGGTAGTTCCGGGAGGGCTAAAGCACTTGGGGGTGAGTTGGGAACAAAGACAGAGGCACTGATCACAGTGACTGGCATGCATTTTGGCAGGTATTCTGCACTCTGATAAGTGGGTACGCCATGTTGAAGAGACTGTCTGGTTCCATGTTGATGCTGGGGTACAATCTGTGGGAAGATCCTGTCTTTAGTTGGATTTTCCACAAAATCCTGGTGCTCTCATGGAGCCGTCTCCTGGCCTAGAAACAACTGAAAGGTTGGAATTAAGTTTTGGTGCCAGCTTAAATCTTCCCCAGACTGGGGACCCATAGCAGGGCAACAATACAATTCTAGGGCAATGTTTAACTTTCGGTGCTTGCTGTAAGCCTTCCCTAGACGGGAAATAATAGCAAGTCAAGGAGTTAGTTCCAGGGAAGTGTTTTAGTTCCAGTACTCATATAAATCCTCCCCAGAATGGGAAAAAACAACAGCCCAGCATTTAAGTTCTGATACCCAGTAGTAAAGCTCTGACACCACCAAAGAGAACTTGCAAAAACTGGGAGAGGTAACCAGCTCCTCAAATGAACCATCATCAGTGTAAAAATACAAGGACTGTGAAAACATGGAGAAGTAGGATACCACCAAAAGAAACTAACAGAACTCCAGCAGTGGACCCAGAAGAATTGAAGATCTATGAAATGTTGTACAGAAAATTCAGAATAATCCTGCTAAAGAGGTTCAGGGAATCAAAGGAAAATATGGATAGAAAACAAAATGAAATTTAAAAAATCCAGGATCACAATGAGAAATTTGATAAAGAATTATTTCTTTGTGTCTTCTGTTTTTATCTTTGTATCTTTTATTTCACTGTATCTTTTATTTTTATCTCTGTATCTTTTATTTTTATCTTTTATAAATAAAAGATACAAACCCTAGAAGTAAGTAATACAGTAAGCCAAAATCTCATTAGAAAGTTTTGATTGAAGCAAATTTGATCAAACAGAGAAACTTAGTGAGCTTGGAGAGAGACCATATGAAATAACCCTATCAGAGGAGCAGAAAGACAAAATAATTTAAAAGGGTGAAGGAGACCTATGAAAATTGTGGGATACCATCAAGTGAACTAATCTCTGTGTAATAGGAATTCCTGAAGGAGACCAGAGAGAAAAAGGCCTAGAAAGCACATTTAAGGAAATAGTAACTGAAAATTTCTCAAATCTGGAGAAAGACAACACCATCCAGCTACAGGCTTAGGGGTAACCAAATATATTCAGTACAAAGAGGAAATCCCCAAGGCACATCTCAATCAGACTAGCAAAATAAAAAAGAAAAACTGAAAGCATCCAGAGAAAAGAAACACCACATTCAAAGAAGCCCCAATATTGCTATATTGCTTTCTAGTGAAGTAATGGAAAAAGATATTTCATGCAAATGGAAACAAAAATGAGCAGAAGTAGCTATACTTAAGTCAGATAAAACAGACTAAGTGAAGCACAGTAAAAAAAAGACAAGATTATTATATGATGAGAAAAGCATCAGTAGTTCAATATAGCAAGCAGATATAACAGTTGTAAATATATATACACCCAACATCAGAGCACCCAAATATATTTAAAAATTAATAAACCCGAAGGGAGAGATTTACTGCAATATAATAATTGCAGGGGACTTCTGCACCCTACTTTCAGTAGTAGACAGATTGTCCAGACAGAAAATCAACAGTAAAACATCAGTTAGACTTCATTGTAGACCAAATTGAGCCAATAGACATTTACAGAACATTCCATCCAACAGCTGCAGAGTACGCATTTTTCTCAACAACATATGAAACATACTCCAGGCTAGACCATATATTATGACACAAAACAAGTCTTTATACATCTTAAAATGCCAAAATCATATCAAGTATCTTTTCTGACCATAATGGAATAAAACTAGATATCAATAACAGAAGAAACATTGAAAACTCTGCAAATTCATTGAAATTTAATACTATGCTTCTGAACAGTAAATACGTCAATAAATTTAAAAGGAAATTTAAAAATTTCTTGAGACAAGTGAAAATGGGAACACAGCATACCAAACCTATGGCCTGCAGCAAAAGCAGTTCTGAGGGGGAAGTTTATAACAACAAATACGTACATCAGAAAAGAGGAAAGACTTCAAATAAACAAACTAATTATGAACCTGAGAAAAGCAAGAACAAACCAAACCTGATGGAGCAGAAGGAAAGAAGAATAATTGTAGCAGAAATAAATGAAATTGAGACAAAAATACAAAATATTAAGAAAACGGAAAGTTGGTTTTGTAAAGGTAAACGAAGTCATCAAGTCTTTTGCCATAGTAACTAAGCCAAAAAGACGACCTAAAATAAATAAAATCAGAGACAAATAGGAGGCATTATTATAATTGATACTATTGAAATACATAGGATTGTTAGAGACTATTATGGACAACTGCACACCAGTAAATCAGAAAACCTAGAGGAGATGGATAAATTCCTGGACACTTACAGTCTACCAAGATTGTAAGATTAAACCATGAAGAAATAGAAAACCTGAACAGACCAGTAACAAGATTGAGTTGGTAATAAAAAGTCTTTCGTTAAAGAAAACCCCAGGACTTGACACTTCACTGCTGAATTCTACCAAACATTTAAAGAACTAATCTAGTTCTACTAAACTATTCCAAAAAATTGAAGAGGAGGGAATACTCACAAACTCATTATATGGGGCCAGCCTTGCCCTGATTCTAAAACTAGACAAGGACACACAACGAAAATAAAACTACAAATCCTTCATGAACATAGTTGCAAAAATCCTCAACAAAATACTAGCAAACCAGATTCAACAACACATTAAAAAGATCATTAATCATAATCAAGTATCGTTCATCCCAAGGATGCAAGGATGTTTCAACATATGCAAATCAGTAAATGGGATACATCCCATTGGCAGAACAGAGAACAAAAATCATATGATGATTTCAATAGATGCTGAAGAAGCATTCAATAAAATTCAACATTCCTTCATGATAAAATCTTTCAACAAACTAGCAATTAAAAGAACATGCCCAAAATAATCAAGGCCATATATGACAAATCCGCAGCTAATATACTGAACAGAGAAACGTCAAAAGCCTTTTCTCTAAGATCTGGAATAAGACAAGGATGCTCACTTTTACCACCTTTTCTTCAACATAAGTACTGCAAGTCCTTGCTGTAGCAATTAAGCAAGACAAAGAAATAACGGGCATCCAGATTGGAAAGAGATAAGTCAAATTGTCCTTATTTGCAGATAAAATGATCCTATATTTAGAAACCTAAAGAATTCACCAAAAATGATTAGAACTGATATATGAATTTAATGAAGTTGCAGAATACATACTCAACATAAAAAATAAGTAGGATACACTGTAGCAAATAATTCGAAAAAGAAATCTAGAAAGTGATCCCATTTACAACAGCTGCAAGAAAAATAAAATACCTGGGAATAAATGTGAACAAAGAAGTAAAAGATTTCTGCAGTGAAACCGACAAAACACTGATGAGAGAAATTGAAAAGGACACAAAAATATGGAAAGATATTCAATGATCATGGACTAGAAGAATTAATATTGTTAAAATATCCATACTACCAAAAGATATCTACATATTCAATGCCATACCTATGAATATACCAATGACATTCTTTACAGAAATAGAGAACAACCCTAAAATTCACATGTACCCACAAATGACTCCAAATAGGCAAAGCAGTCTTGAGCAAAAAGAACAAAGCTGGAGGCATCACACCAACAGACTTCTAAGTATATTACAGAGGCCTGTCCCAAAGCACACACACACACACACACGCACACACACACACGGATTAAATATATAAATATAAGACCTGAAGGAAACGTTAGGAAAATGCTTCAGGACATTGGATTGATCTGGGCAAAGATTTTTTATGTAACACCTTAAAAGTACAGGCAACCAAAGCCAAAATGGACAAATGGGATCACATCAAGCTAAAAAGCTTTTCTGCACAGTGAAGGTAACAATCAACAATGTGAACAGACAACCCAAAGAATGGGAGAAATATTTTCAAGCTACCCATCTGATTAATAACCAGAATATATAAAGAGCTCAAAAACTCAATAGAAAAACAAATAATCTGATTAAAAATTCACAAAAGATCTGAATAGACAGTCCTCAAAGGAAGACATACAAATGATCAATAGGTATATGAAAAAATGTTCATCACTGATCATCAGAGAAATGTAAGTCAAAACTACAATGAGATATCGTCTCACCCTAGTTAAAATGGCTTTTATCCAAAAGACAAGCAATAATGAATGCTGACAAGGATGTGGAGAAAGGGGAACCCTCATATGCTGTAGGTGGTAATGTAAATTAGTGCAGCCACCAGGGAGAGCAATATGGAGGTTCCTCAAAAAACGAACAGTTTACCGTATGATCCAGCAATCCTGTTCTGGGTATATATCCAAAAGAAAGGAAATCAGTATAGCAAAGAAATATCTGTACCCCTATGTTTATTGCCATTCTGTTCACTATGGCTAAGATATGGAAGCAACCAAAGTGCCCATCAACAGGAGAATGGATGAAGAAAGTGTGGTATATATACACAATGGGATATCATTCAGCCACCAAAAGAATGAAATTTTGTCTTTTGTAACAACAGGGATGAAAGGACATTGTGTTAAGTGAAATAAACCAAGCACAGAAAGACACATACTGCATGATCTCACTTGTAAGTGGGGTCTTAAAAAGTTGGTTTCTGGGCATAGAGAGTAGAATGACCAGAGGCTTGGAAGAGTTTGGGGAGTAGTGGGATGAAGAGGTATTGGTTACTGGGCACAAAAATACAGTTAAATAGAAGGAATAAGTTCTAGTGTTCAACAGTACAGTAGGGTGGCAATAATTAATAACTTATTGTATATATCAAAATAAGATTTGGAATGTTCTCAACACACAAAAAATATAATAAATGTTTGAGGGAATGGATATCCTAATTATCCTTATTTGATCATTACACATTGTGTGCATGTATCAAAATTATCATATATGCCCTATAAATATATATGATTATGTATCATTAAAATATTTTCAAAAGAGAATATATAATAACTTGTTAATTGTAGTCACCCGATAATGTTAGAATTACTCAGCATAGTGGCTTATTGGTGTAATCCCAGCTACTCAGGAGTGTTACTGAGACCAGGAGTTTGAGACCAACCTGAGCGACATAGCAAGATCCCTCATCTAATTTAAAAACAAACAAATAAACAAAAACACTGGAACATATTTCTTCTATCTAACTGTACTTTTATATCTGTTAACCTCTGGACTGAATTTAATTTTGAGAAAATAACACTTATTTGGGGAGGCTAGTCTTCAAACCAAAAAAGAAATTATAGTTTATTGTTTAGTCTTTTAAGGAGGAAACAGAATCATCTTGTTAGCTTAAAGCATAACAGATCTACAAAATATGCCTGAAATGAAAGCTCCTGGATATTCCCACTAAAAGAGGAGGCAACTAATAAGAAATCTGAATTTTTTAACACTCTTTAAATTTGAAATTTAAAAGCTAAAAAGGATATTGAAATTTAATTTAGAGAATAGTGCCTAATAGAGATTTTAAAAAGACAAATCTTATGAGTAGGAACTGTCATGAAATATGGAAATCGTTGTCTATGACTTTAAATTTCTCAACCAGTTTCTTGTTTTAGGTAAGCATTTTAAATTCAGTATTGTTTATATAATTTGTTTAGTGTTTTTCTTTCCTTTTAAAACATTCTTGTTTTGTAAATTATTGAGATATCGATTATAGGCTTTTAATGTATAGCCTTAGTTTTTTATTATTTCTTTATATTTTCTCATTGTGCATGGAGTTATATATATTGTTTGTTGAGTTCATTTATTTGATTTTGTGAAGTAATAACTTAGTCCTTTTTTCCTCTGATGAACTAAATGAAAATAAAACAGACAACATTGAAGATGACATCACTTTTTACTGTAGCATTAGCAGAGGACTTCAAAGTGAATTCTGGAACTACTCAGAGTCCTTATTATTTTAAATAAAAATTAGATAATACATGGACACTTTGATAGAAATATAGTTAAGATTTAAAATAAATCTGTTAAAAGTGAGTAGTGTCAAACATACAAATGATAGCGTTCTTAATTGAAGTATTAAAATAATTATGGAAATGAGAATAGCCCATATATTGGGTGAAGAATCTGACTTGATACAATGGGATCTGATCACAGAATCCTTGCTACAGGATGTTAAGATATGGAGATTTTTGTAGTTTGCTACTAACTTAATTGCCTTGACTATTTCAGGTTATCCATTACTGTCAGCTGAGACAGAAGAAATAGAAGATGCACGAAAACAAGAAGCTGTCCTGCTGACAAAGTGGCAAAGGATTATGGGAATTAACTATGAAATAGTGGTAGGTTAGCTACCTTCTGTAATTTTCTAACTTGTAACTATATTTGAGCAGGCAGTTTGAGGGAATAATAGAGGCAATCATTAGAGTTCCAGAGAAGAACCAAATGTACAGGACTTTTTTAGACAACCTAATGTGGTAATTCAGGTAATAAAAAAAAATTAGGTTGGAGAAAGGTATATAGTAACAAAGGAATGAAATAAATGGGATGGAAGTTTTGAAACTTGTATTTTATCAGTATTTTAATATTTCCAGTAATAGTATGAATAATATAGACACAAGGAAGGGTTTTTATGATTTTTAAACCTATGATTTATAGAAAGAATGAAAACAGAATGAGTTTATTTAAAAATAAAACAAAATGTATCATGACTTAAGAACAAAATTGTAAAAGGACTCTTTTCTACTCTTTCTTTTCCCCTCCTATGTATTTACCTTCCTGAAGAGGTTAATTCTACATACTGTTTTTCATACCTCTTATGCTGTGATGAATGTTTTATGTTTATTAATAGCCTGTATATCTAGCATAGCCATTGTGATCTACCATTCCAAAAGGAGGTCTAACAAAATTCATATAAATTATCAATCTTAAGATACATAGCAAATTTCATGGATTTCAAAAGAAAGAATAAAATACTGTGTTAGGTAGAATTTTTCATAATTCTTGTAAATTTGTATGCCTCTGGACTAGAAGGGAGAAGATACAACAGATGACATATATTAATGACTAGCATTTTAGAGTACTTTGTGCCAACCAGCAGTGTTCTTAGTGTTTCATTTAATCCTCATGACCATAATCATCTGTGTTTTTTTTCTCATTTTTTGAGACAAGGTCTCGCTCTGTCACCTAGGCTGGAGTGCAGTGGTGCAGTCATGGCTCACTGCAGCCTTGACCACCAGGGATCAAACTTCTCCTGCCTCAGCCTTCCAAGTAGCTTGGACTACAGGCATGCAGCGCCACATCCAACTGATTTTTGTATTTTTTTGTAGAGACTGGGTTTCGCCATGTTGCCCAGGCTGATCTTGAACTTCTGGACTCCAGCAGTCTGCCCGCCTCAGCCTCCCAAATTGCTGGGATTGTAGGCATGCACCACTGCACCTTGCTGTAATCTTTTTTTTTTAAACATTCAAAATGATTAACAGTCAAATATGAATTGAATAAGTATAGCTGTTACTACCATTTTGAATTGACTTAAGGAAAAATACGTTAAGGTCCATCTTAACAGTGGTTAATTTAACATGAAACTTCAAAAATTATTTTCATGGAGGGGTAGGGTTAATGTGGCAGGTGTGCATAACTGAGACTGCAGTTCTTCGGGTGGTAATTGAATAATGAAGGAGACCCTTTGACTAGCCATTTTGTCATAGGCATCAGAGCTCAGACTGAACTTTTTCTTTCTTTTTTTAATTTTACTGTAAGTTCTATGATACATGTGCAGAATGTGCAGGTTTGTTACATAGGTATACACGTGCCATGGTGTTTTGCTCCACCTGTCAACCCATCATCTAGGTTTTGAGACCTGCATGCATTAGGTATTTATCCTAATGCTCTCCCTCCCCTTGCCGCCACCCCGCTACAGGCCCTGGTGTGTAATGTCCCCCTCCCTGTGTCCGTTTGTTCTCATTGTTCAACTCCTACTTATGAGTGAGAACATCTGGTGTTCTCACTCATAAGTTCCTGTGTTAATTTGCTGAGAGTGATGGCTTCTAGCTTTATCCATGTCCCTGCAAAGGACATGAACTAATTCTTTTTTATGGCTGTATAGTATTCCATGGTGTATATGTGCTACATTTGCTTTATCCAAAGGCTGAACTTTTAACTACCCTTTGTGCTCATGCTTTCTTGGTGGCATTCCTAGTAATCTGTCAAGGGCAAAAGTGTATAATAAATGAAAAAGGACTAAGTTATTTATGGGCTGTGATCAGATAAAGGTAATAAGACATAGATCTGACTTCAAATTGTTTGCTATGTAGTGATACAGCATAAATGAAATATAAGGGAAGTAGTGTAACAGTACTGACTAATGGACATTATTGGATGGGACATTCTCAGAGGAAGTGATGTCTAAATTGGGTTTTCAGTATTAGATTTCAAAGTCAGATGATACCGCCTCTGAAGCTGACTTCTGCACGTAATCATTAAAATTTGAAACAGCTCTTTTTAATGAAACTTTTTTTAGTCCTTTTATCCTTCAGTTTCCTTAACTATAAAATGAAAGGGATAAAGTAGATCATCTTTGGCATACTTTCTGATTTTAGTATTATATTTATTGGATTCTGTGTGAAAACGAGCAGCTTTCTAACATTCTTCATTATTTAATTTAACAGTAGGAAACTGGAAGTTCATTCTTTTGTTTTAAGCTTTGATCATTTTTAAAGACCATTGTCTCTGGATACAGCATAAAACCAGGAATGTGGTTCTAGGTTCTTTGTTTAGATTCAAACCCTTTTCTAGTTGTGCAGCTCTGGTCATGGTAACTTTTCTGAACCTCGTTTTTCTACTTGGGAAACAAGGAGAGAAATTGTACCTATTTATGAGAAGCAAATGAGACCTATGTAATGGGTGCTTGCAGCTCACTGCTTCTGTTCAGTTTGTTAGTTCATGAAATCAAAAGATACCAGTACTCTTTCAAAGGAAAAGCCCCAAAGCTTTGCAGTTTTACAATATGGTTTTTGAAGCTTTGTGAGAAAGATGCCCACTTTTGGGTAAACATAAAACATAAAATGTGTGCATGAGTAGAAATAAAAAGAAAGAATACAAAAATTGTGGTAGTTTCTTTTTTTTCTTTTCAGGTGGCCCACGTGAGCAAGTTTAGTGAGAACAGTGGATTGGGGATAAGCCTGGAAGCAACAGTGGGACATCATTTTATCCGATCCGTTCTGCCAGAGGGTCCTGTTGGACACAGCGGGAAGCTTTTCAGTGGAGACGAGCTATTGGAAGTAAGGAGCTATGCTGTTCCTTCTCCTCCTTAAACGAGACATGGAAAAGGTTGCAGGAGGCTTAATGTGGTGAATAAATTCTCATTTTAAATTTCGCCTCCAAAGGGGACTTGAGAAAAATCTACAAATGAGAACAACCCAAAGCAGAAATTTTGTATCTGTGTGTACGTTTAGCTTTAGACCTAATTCCATGCCATTTTTTATTTAGGTTCAGAAAACTATAAAAACAGTCTTTGAAAAATTTTTTATCATTTATTTAATTTTTAGAATAAGTAATACATTCACATGTTTAAAATCACAGAGAATACAAAGATAAAGAATGGAAAAAGTGTCTCCTTCCTGTCCCCATTCATCCAGTTCTCATCACTCTTCATTAGGTAACTACTAATATATTTGCTTCTTTGTAATCTGCCAGTATTTTTAATGCATAAATAAGAAAGTTTGAATATATTATTTTCCCTCACTTTTCAAAACACACTAGCATACAATATATGTCATTGTCCAATTTTTTTTAACTTTATAATTACATAAAATGTCAAAGTTTTATAATATTCTTCTCCTTGTCCCTTTCATTCTTTGGAAATATTTTTATTGTCTTTCTTTTCCAGACCACTACACTGGCAGATCAAACATGGATGAAAGCTAGTGGTTTTTCTTTGAGTGCTTTAGAAGCTCCAATTCCAACAATACTCTAAACTTGCACATAAATTTAGATGGTATTTCCACAGGTCTCACTATAGTTCTGAGCACAGTAAACTATGGTAATGACTATAGTAAAATTTATATTTAATAAAAAAAGTGTTCAAAAGAATGTTCATATTATGAAGTGTTGTTTCTTGGACAATATATCTTTTTTCACAGGTAAATGGCATAACTTTACTTGGGGAAAATCACCAAGATGTGGTGAATATCTTAAAAGAATTGCCTATAGAAGTGACAATGGTGTGCTGTCGTCGAACTGTGCCACCCACCACCCAATCAGAATTGGATAGCCTGGACTTATGTGATATTGAGCTAACAGAAAAGGTATCAGATCTGCATACATGAGGCTAACCTACATATATAATGGAAAAGCTAAATGACTTAAAATTTTTTAAGCATTTTTTAATTAGGTATTTGATTTACTCACATAGCCCATGGCTTGGAGGATAGAATTTAAAGTCAGACAAATCTGGGTTTGAATCAGACTTGACACTAGCTGTGGGAAATTGGGTAAATCACTTCATCTTTCTGAACCTCAGTTTTCTCCTTGGTAAAATGTCAGTCATGATGCCTGTCTCAAAAAGTTGCCCTGAAGGTTAAATAAGATTATGTAATCATGTTAGATATTAATGCACACTACATACTTGTTTAGTTTACTTGCAGTATTTCTATGAAGTAGATGCTCATGTTCATCTCCATTTGCAGAAGAGAAAACTGAAATATATAAATAGTATGTACATAGTACGTATGTTTTAAAAAATATTTTTGAATAACCTCTCCAACTCTGCCTGGCACATAGTTACCACTTAGTGAATGGCTAAAATATGGATGGACACAGCACTTCTGTGTGGATAGATCTTACCTATTTACATACTGTCCTTTTAAAATACCATAAATTTGAGTCCATAATGCTACATGTCAGATAATTCTCTGTGACATTCAGGAAGTCACATTTTCCTGTTTTTTTTTTAGTTTTCATTCATTGATATCATGATGTCAAGAAATGGAGCTAATCAGCTTTTCTAGGATACAAAATACATACCTAAAGTTAGGATTTGGACTTTGCATGATTTGTGGTCTAGTCAAATCTCGTTTAAGGTATATTGAGAGATGATGTTAGGATTTGATTTATATTATATTAAATGAATCAGTACAATGGAATAATTTTGAAAAATTTGAAGAATAAAATGCATAGTTTAATATTCATATGGGTGATTAGAATAGGGTAGAACAAGAAACATAATGCCAAATTTTGTAGCACTCAAAGTCTAGCACCCGGTATATATCCATCCATGTTTTTGTGTGTATAATGGGGTTGTTACAATAAAGCAGATAGGTGTCATTTGCATTTGTGGTTTTTGTGTGTATAATGGGGTTGTTACAATAAAGCAGATAGATAGTGTCATTTGCATTTGTGGTCCTAGGCTGTGCAGTAATTGATTAGAAGCAAAGATACTGTACAAACTAGAATTTCATCCTCATAAACACATCTTTCTTTAAGTTATGTTCATATAGATGAACAAAGTTGAATTAACCTATATTCTTTAATTTATTTTTACTGAAAGAAGCTAACATTTTGAATCCCTATTTCTGTCAGATGCTTTATAAATGTTACTTCATTTAGTCCTCAGAAAATTCTATGAGATGGGTAACTCTGGGGCCCAGGTTATGAACATTGCTCAATGTAACTCAGATTTTAAATATTCAAGCTGCTTCAAGCTGGGGCAAATCTGGTTTCAAATCTTATGTTTTGCCACTGTCTATGTTAATTTGTTAATGAAATAACCATATGCACAAGTCACAGCATTTTAGAACTCTTATTTGCATAGAGTATAGAACTTTCATATATATCCATTTTCTCTTGTTTTTAATTATCTTAAGAATTCCTTTTATTGAATATCAAAATGGGTTTACATTTTTTTCTGACTGTAGAGATGATTGAAACACTGACGAAAAAAGTGACAGTCACCCATAGTCATACTGTCGAGATGTAACATTGCATATTTTCGTAAACCATTGAATCATGTATTTTTAATGTTTGTTAAAACTTAGATATTTCTTCCTTTTTAACAGCTTTCAATAATTACTACCTTAGTTCCTAAAGGTTTCATGAAAAGCTGTTGCTACTCTTGTTTGAGGATGTTTTGTTCTGGACAGGCGCTGGGAATATCCCTTTTCTTGTGGTGTTGGTATGTGTGTCAGCAAATGTAATGCCTCTGAAATAAGAGCTGTCTGATGTTATCCAGCCTCATGTAGATCTAGGTGAGTTCATCGGGTCATCAGAGACAGAGGATCCAGTGCTGGCGATGACTGATGTGGGTCAGAGTACAGACGAGGTTCAAGCACCTTTGGCCATGTGGGAGGCTGGCATTCAGCACATAGAGCTGGAGAAAGGGAGCAAAGGACTTGGTTTTAGCATTTTAGATTATCAGGTAAGTATATACTGCTTTTAACAATTTTTTTTAAAGATGCTGTATACTAAAGGCATATTGTTGCTATCAAAGAAAAAGCAGATGATTATAGTTTACAGCCATCAAAGACAGTATCTTTTTTCCAGTCAATCTTTCACAAGAGTGATTTGTATGATTCATTGATTATCATAAAGGATTTCTTTTAATATTGAGTTCATTGAGCTATTTTTATTTCACCTCTCGAGAATTGGAAGATACATTTTAGGAATATCATAGTGGGTTTGTTTTTGTTATTTGGGGAGTGTTTATATTATTTTTACTTCCATGCACTTATTTGATGACTCATATTTTAATGGTAAGTCATAAAGAAGTAGATATTTCTTTTGTCTATAACATGAATGCTAATGTATAATCTGATATTCCAATTAATATTTCTGCTGTTCCAATCATTTGACTAAATTTATGAATATACTTAAGTTGGTCAAGTTGGCCTTGTGTCCCTGTCTGCATTGCATTCTTGGCTAAGCAAAGAGATGGTTAGCCTGTCTGATGTAGTGCAGCTGTTGCTCCTTACACTGGATCAGAAAGCCACCGTAGATGACTCCAGGAAGTTGTGTTCACAGGGCCTGACTCTAGAGCCTTGTTAAAACATTAAGGTTGCTGTGTGTCTGAAAATACTTCAGTATCACATACTTTATGGCCTCTCTCTCTCTCTGTTCTTTCATTTCAAAACCATGTGTCCTACCTTCAGTGCACTTATATTCTAGTAGTGAGTTGATGTTCCATATAGTAACACCCTGTTTAGCAAGTACTTTTGTTAATAATTAGTATACCCAACATCTGGCCTCCAATAATAATTACAAAATTTGATAACTTATCAAAGTTAAAATTATAATTTTAAAGTTATCTGTACAATTTAAGAGGTCTACTCAGGAACATTAGGAAGTGAGGGTGCCATTGTTTAAGGTGACTTCTTCCTAAACCCTCTAAAATGGAGATAATCTTTGTCTAAATAATTAATTAGAAATTTTGTATGAATTTTTTTGGCATGAAAATTTTTAAACACACTTGAAACAATTACTCATTCCTTACAGTTTAGAGTGGATGACCTGTAGAAGAATTTTCTTTGTAAAATGAGCTGACTCCTCTTTCCTTATTGCCTTCTGTCAGGATCCAATTGATCCAGCAAGCACTGTGATTATAATTCGTTCTTTGGTGCCTGGCGGCATTGCTGAAAAGGATGGACGACTTCTTCCTGGTGACCGACTCATGTTTGTAAATGATGTTAACTTGGAAAATAGCAGTCTTGAGGAAGCTGTAGAAGCACTGAAGGGAGCACCATCAGGAACTGTGAGAATAGGAGTTGCTAAGCCTTTACCCGTAAGAAGTCAGATTTTATTGCTTCCTTTTATAAGCAAAATGGTTCATAGGTCTACTTTTAGCTTTAGGTGTTCTGATGACTGAATCATGACTTTTAGTACTTTTCATCAACGTGATTACTAGCTCCATGGGTATAAAGATTTAATTTTGAGTAATATTTAAAAAAAGAAAGAAAGAAAATAGCCAGGAAGTTTATAAATAAACTTCTAACTTACTGGTCTTTGATTCACTTTTGACATTGACTGATTGATTGATGGAGTCTTGCTCTGTTGCCCAGGCTGGAGTGCAGTGGCGAAATCTCGGTTCACAGCCATCTTCACCTCCTAGGTTCAAGCGACTCTCCTGCCGCAGTCTCCTGAGTTGCTGGGACACAACAAGCATGCCTGGCTAATTTTTGTATTTTTAGTGGAGACAGAGTTTCACCAAGTTGGCCGGGCTGGTCTCAAACTCCTGACCTCCAGTGATCCCCGCCCTGCCATTCAGCCTCCTGAAGTGCTAGGAATACAGGCGTGAGCCACCATGCCCAGCCTTGATATTTTATATTTGATAATAACGTCATGATGAATGCAAAATCAAATATGTTAAAATGAATATGGCTTACAATATCTATACCAATGGAGTGGAGTATTAGAAAAATTAATAGCATTAACAACAAAATCTTTAATCACAGTGGAATAAAGTAGAATCTCTGTCAGAGTGACTTCAAGTTGCTAAATTCAGTTGACTTCAACACATTTGCTGTCTAATTACTGCAGAGCAGGAAATTAAACTTTCCAAAATGGGTTCATCAGTTTGTGGCTCTCCTGGCAGGGAATAGCTCCCAAATCATAAATTACTGTAATAATAGAAACAACTTTATGAATCTGTGCTACATAAAGCAGTATATTGTATTAGATGCACTTATTGTATTGCAGTTAAATATTAGAGATGTTCTCAATATTTGTGAGTTGTTTCCCAGTACGTGAATATAGTTTGAAGTGAAAAAGCAGATACACGTTTTCTTAAGAAAATGCAAACACATAAATATAGTTTCATAAGTAGCAATATGGGTTTGTTGATTTTTGTGAAAGAATTTGTTAAAACAGTAAGCTTTGTTAATGTATTTTAAGTATCAGTTAAAGTTTTATGCACCACCTTTTAGTTCACAAATGATTTCAGTAGCCTATTAAAATATATTTATGAAAAAAGAAAGAGAAGGAGGGCAAGATGATTGAAGAATATGGTAATCCAATCTGAAATCGAACCAGGCTTGTAAAAATCATGACAAAAGAGCACTATGGATGGGAATGTAAGAATAAAGATAGGCTATCAGGGACTCTACCTATTTATTGAGATTGGATTATAAATTTGGTTCTGGTCTTTCTGTTGGACAGAGAGAAATGGCAAACATGACTCAATATACCTTTTATTTTTACCGTCCTTAAGGTGAAACCATACCAGTTATTCAGAAGCAGTCTTTTTTTTTTTCTGTATAGTTCCAAAATAAATTTCTTTTATGACGGTATTTGATATTTTAAATTCAGTATGCATTGCAAAATATGATAGAGGCTTAATATATGTTAAGCTCACATATATGGGCAGAGAAGAAAAACAGTTTTTTCCCCTATAATGCTTCTTCTGTATGTTTTACTGATACCAGGTGATGTAGGCAGGCTGATTTTCTAAATATTTTAGCCCATTTCATCTGAGAGTGGAATAAATGTGGTAGCTTTTCTGTCATTGTGACCAAGTTTGGAATATAATCTCTCTAAACTGCAAGTTAAGCAGGCTGTAGACATGTAGAGATTTGGTTTTTGTTTTGTTTTGTTTTATAAGCCATGCTAAATTGAATTCACTGTAGAGTTCACTAACATTTCTTTTCAAGTAAATTGAATTCTTTAAAATAATATTCTTGTAGGGGGATGACTGAAGTTGATATTTCTTTTTAATATTTGTTTTTCTGCAACTTCTTTTATTTCTTAATACCTAAAAGTTGCTTCATTTCTATAATAGGAAGTCATTGTTTGGCCAGAATATTTTGCAGATAAAAAGAACCAGAAGATTATTAGAATATTAAAATTCATTCATTTAAAAAATAATCTTACAAGAAGAATGAAAAATTAGTAGAAAGGGATTCTCATCCAACAGGTGATTTTTATATTAGAGTAAATAATCCTCATTGTGTCTTATCAAATGAATGTTAAATATGAATATCAGATTTCATACTTACATTCTATGTTGAAGTCATATCATTTGAAAACTCTCCAATTTCTTTCTCTTCCCCCCCCTCACTTTTCCTACCTTTACCCTTCTTTTCCATTTTTTCTTCTTTGCTGTTCTCTCTCTTTTCCTTGAATACCATTTTCCCTGCAGCTTTCACCAGAAGAAGGTTATGTTTCTGCTAAGGAGGATTCCTTTCTCTACCCAGCACACTCCTGTGAGGAAGAAGGGCTCCCTGACAAACCCCTCTTCAGGGCTGACTTGGCTCTGGTTAGTGGCTATGACTTAACAGACTTTCTTTCAGAAACCTGATGTGTCTTACTTTGCCTTTCAAAATATTCTGAAGAAATCTACTATATTCTTTGTTCGTTATTATATTTTGGAAAGATAAACATGTTTTCTCCAACTTAGTTCTCACAGTTGAAAATGGGAAGAAAAACCACAGTAAATATGAAAAACGTTTGTGAGGAAAATTTAATTAACATTGCATTGTAGCAGTATGTAGAATCAGTCTTTGTGCCATACCTTAAGTTGGTGGAGCTTTTGTTTGCTCCAATTTCACGCTTAGATATCTCTAGGCATTCTTTAACTGTGTTCAATATTCAGTCACAAAGCACTGTTTTGGCTCTATTTAATGAGGTAATAGGTATCTTTTTTCCATTAGATATTTATAGTCTGAAAATCATATGAATTGGTTCAGTTATTAAGAACACCACAGTTTTAAGGAAAGGTAAACCTCATGTTTTCTATAAATACATATATGTAAATATACTGATTTACCAGAAAATTGTAAATTAAAATTTCATTTCTGTTTGATGTTTAAAATAGTATCCATTGGAATAAAAGTATTTAGAGCCCCTCTGCCCTTAAGAAACTTTTTTTTCTGGTAGAGGGTATAATGCTATATCAATAACTGAAGGGTAAAGCTAAATACCAGGCGTGAATATACATATGACATTTACTCAATATAAATACAACAAATTGTACATCCTCTTCACATTACCCCTACTATTAGAGCTAGGTTCCTTACTCAACGTTTTTTTCTGTGGGGCAGACATTGTGCACTGTTGCTAAAAAGGAATATACTTGTTTTTTTAATACTTGTTTTAGTTTCATTAGACTGGAGAAAGTTTTAAAACCTGTTAAATTCTTCATTATGTGTTTATAACTGCACACATCTTGCTTTAAAACACAGTGAATTATTTCTTTGACTATATATACATTTTGCTGCTTCTAATTTTGGAGGAGACAATTCCTTTTGTTAATATTTTTAAATTGCAAGCTCTTGAAATAGCTATTTGAAAAGTTTTGGTATATGTTGTAATAAATGCAACAATTTCACACTGGAATACTTAACATACCAGGTAACATATGGCCCTGCTCTCCGTGGGTACTATGTTAGCACTTCAAAACTAGAGAGCTTAGTATATACAACAAATTACATAAGGTACTGTGGTGTTAAATAATACCCAGCCATAGCAAATACTTTTTGAAATGTCGCAGGATACAAATACTATATATGATTGTTTCTAAAGTACCGATGAAATAATATTCTCTGGAGTTTACATGGCTTCCTTGAACCACCTTAAATGGATACCAATCAAAAGGCAGATTAGTTCCACTTTTATGTGAGCTTGGCATCTTATAAAGGTAATATGCATCCTGGATCGTCTCCCTAGCCAGCTAAGTAATCTTGGACTGATCACTCAACTTCTTTGACTCTTAGTGTTTTATCTCTACAGTAAATAAATGAATTGATTGTTAATGTCTCTCCTAAGATCCTAAGATATCAGCAGTATACATACAAATTATATTGAGGTATTCTCTCATTAATGTTACTTAAATATGTATTGTAATCTATGACACAAGGCTTAGTTAATACTATCTATCTATCTAGATGGTTGTATGTTATGTATATTTGTAAGGGTCAACCTCCACATAGTGACTCATTAGTGAATTTGAACATGTATTTAAAATATATTATTAGGCCTGCGAAATATATTTGAAGAGAAAATCATTTCAAAAAGGCCCACAGGTATTTTTAATAGTTTTTTTGTAAGAATGTGACCTGATATAATGTTACAATTCTTCTAACTTCTGCTGGCTAAACAATACGTTGAAATTACAAAAAAAAAAAAAAAAAAAAAAAAGAAAAAAATAGAACATAACTTACATACATATGCA
>NW_012122487.1:9824834-9929608 GCF_000951035.1 Colobus angolensis palliatus
AAAAAAATAGAACATATGGAATTTTGCCAAGATAGACAGAAAATGCTGGTAATATCAGAGAAAGGTAGTATATATGTCAGTTCTGCCTATTCTGAGGTATGACTTTGAGTGAATTGCAAAAAGAACTTCAAGCTCATCTTGATTTAAATATTAATCTTGACTCTGTGACAGAAGACAGCAGTAGGATTATTAGAGAATATGTAGTGAAATTCTCTATCTCACTCTTTATGAGTTTTCTAACAAGTTTATAACTTAAAGCTTCACCATAACCAGATCATAATTAGGCCCCTTGTTTGTTAGTATAATTTTAGCATGAAATCACAGATTTTCTTTTTGGTTTCTGCAACTTGAATGGTTTTAAAATCTAGTTCAAGATAATTTAAACAAAATACATAGTTTTAGTGTGGCTTACAAATATATAATTGCTTAGCTGCCTCGTTGAGTAAGTTTATTTTAGTTGACTAGGAAAAATTATGACATAATTTTATTATAAAATTATAAGAGTTGGGCGTGGGAACTGGAAGAAAGTAAATATTTTACTTAACTATGGAACTGTTTAAACTTAGACTTGATCCAGGCCCTTTGTTAATTGTTGCCTTTAGCCCTTTTATTGATGAAATAAAATAACTTTGTATGCCAGCACTTTCTACTGTAGGTGGGCTATTTATCCTTGTTCTGCTGCATTAGCAGTCTCTGATGAGGGTGAAGAGGGCGTATAGAAAATATAATAGATAAAAGAATGATACCAGTTTGTCGTTTAGTCTCAAGTGGAGTTTGTCATATATGTAATAGAACAGAATTCCCAACTAATATTATTGTTTTATTTCTAGATGGACACAAATGATGCTGACTTAGTAGATGAATCCACATTTGAGTCTCAATACTCTCCTGATAATGACAGCATCTACTCTACCCAAACCTCTATTTTATCTCTTCATGGCAGTTCTTGTGGTGATGGCCTGAACTATGGTTCTTCCCTTCCATCGTCTCCTCCTAAGGTACAAAGGAAATACCCATTTTTCTTTTATAGGAAAGTCTTGTGTATGATTTTCCAGAGGTCAGTCCTTATGGGGAGTTGTGGGAATAACATATTGGAGACATTATGTTTCTCCAGTCATGGACTCATTATTGGATTAAAGTACAATTTCATTTAGCTAATGTTGGTCGGGTAGCTTTCAGATTACTAGAAACTATTTAAATTTAGTGTCTGAGAATGATAGACGCAGAGGCTCAAAGCTTTGTTTAGGGTTTGCATGTCAGAAAGAAAAATTTAACATCATATATTTCTCAAGTTGTGTTTTTAGCAGTGTCTACTTTGGAAAAATTACAAGAATAACTTTATTTTCTTAATGGTTTTAAAACTGACTTCTATGCAGAGTTGAATAGTAAAATATTTCTTGCATTAATTTAACATTTACTAGCTAAGTTAAACTTAATGCTATCATATGTTTTTATACAAAATGATGCCAAATAATACTGTACATAAAAAAATCACAGTGAATGATAAATTATGTCACTGGATATGAATGGAGAATTTAGTCACTATTTGACATATCTGTGCCGTTCATATTTTAGAAATAGATTATTGGCATAAATGCCCCAACTGTATTAATTTTATTGGTGACATACTCCATGATGTTCAATAAGTAATACTTTCCAATATTACTAAAATGTTTCCAATATTTTGGGTATGAAATGGTATCTTGCCATTTTAATGTGGATTTCCTGATTACTAATGAGAATGAATATTTTTTCATAATATTGGCCATTTGTTTTTCACTTTTAATCAAAGATCTCTTCATATCTTATGGCCATTTTGTATTGGGTTGCTCATTTTTCTTTTGATTTTTTGCAGTTTTTTTTTGGAAATTGTTATGCAAAGCAATTCAACATATATTTTTTATGAATATCTGTGTACATATGTGTAGTAAAATCTAAAAATGTGTTGGCAGGATACTTCTCAACTTCAAAAAAGAAGTTATCCTTGGAGAAAAAAGGAAGCATGGGAATTTAGATATATGTCTAATACATTATAGCATATTATGAAGAAAGAGAGATTGATGAAAATATGGCAGAATGTTTATATATGTTAAATCTTGGCAAAGAGTTCATATATGAATATATTTTCTTTATTTTTCTATGTCGGAAATATACCATAAACATACATTTAAAATTAAGTTGAAAAGACTGGACAATGTTTTTTAATATATGAAATATGTATTTTCTGCATAAATTGAATTCAGTGGGAAGGATATTTATGAATAAGTTGGAAAGTAGAATTTCCATAGGTCTAGCACTGTTTTCCTCTTTTCCTGATTAACAGGTTTTTTGGCCAGAATATTTTCAAAGCATTTTCTTTTATGTTCAAGGTGCACCTGTTATCCTTGCAAATAATGCTGGGCAATCTCCTTGAATTGGTTTGCAAGGTATAATCTTGAGTGGAGCAGATGCTCCTGTCTCACCACACCTGAGACTGTCTGTCTGGCTGTGTCCTGTCTGGAATGTATTCTGGAATGTGTTCAGTCTTTACTGGCCTCAGGGCTGGAAGCTGAGTTCATCTCCTGATGGAATCTCCTAATCCACAGCATAGCACACGTCTTCTTGCCAGTGGACAGATTGCATTGTTTAACTTAGTAATTGTTACTTAAAGGGATTACACAATCTGCATACTGAGAAGCATATATTTTACAGGGCAAATGCTGGCTGTATGCAGCACAACATATTGGCTTACTGAAGTCTGTTTGCCTCCTTTTTTATTTATTTATTTTTTTTCCCCCAAGCAGTTTACTCTTTTGTTGAAGCAAATTTTGGCAAGCTGGTTTATCAACTGAAATACTTAAACTACAAAACAACAAAGAAGACATTAATGAGGGTGTTTTAAAACACATTGTGAAACTCCTGTGTGCTCTTAGTTTTCTTAGAATGTTCCTGCATCATGGTAAAATCTCTGCAACATTTTATATTTTTGGTGACAACTTTCTAATACCTAGACTTTTACTAAAAATTTTTATGTAAATAAAATAAGTATATAATGTGTCCTTCCTGTTTCTTTGCAATAAATTTATATTAAAAAGACCCAATAGTGATTTGTTATGGAATTTACAATTGACTATTTTTCTTAAAAGTGAGCTTACTTAAAGCCTTTTTAATAAAGTAATACCATATAGTATATGATTTTTAAGAAAAACAAAGATGCCTCTATCCTGATTTGAAAGGATAAAATAGAGTGTGAGGATCTCAGCGGTTCCTTGGATTTTTGACTTTGCTAAATATGTGATAACCTTGGAACCTTAAATGGCAACTGGAAATGAACAAGTAATTTTACCTGTCTCTTCCCCTTGATGAATGGTCTTTTGGCCTTCGTCACGTATACTACCAGAAGTGATCAGTGCTAATCACCTACAGCACAAATTCTTCATAGAGGGAGGCCTCGCTCTTCAGGGCAGCCTAAACACTAAAGGGCTGCAGCCATACGTTGGGGCTCTTCCTCAGAAAATTATCTAATTGGGGGGTCCATTTTGCTATACTTTTTTTAAAAGAGTATGTGTTTGTTTAATTTGATTAGTTACCATGTAAAGATTTATGGGAAATAGCCATTACTCAAGAACCTGAAAAATATACCTGCCTCTCTGGCATTTGGCTTAATAGAGGCAGGTCATTGAAGTATGGATTTTAAAAGCAACGTGGCTCTAGCCATGTTTTTCCTTTCTTATTATTTTAAGTTTTATTTCTTTGGGTAATCATTTTACTCTTTTTCCCTTGTTACCGAAGATATGACAAAATGCAGAAATAATTGTTTTATAAATTTGCAAATTTTTGTTTAAAATCTTAACATGGTTTTTAGAACATACTTGTTTGTTGTTTTTTTTTTCCTATTTTGCTTTAAAAATACAACGGATAAAGATTTAATATCTATTGAAGTTTCCCCTTCTACTCCTTATTCACACCTCTACGCCCTACCCTCCTGTGTACATCCATACTCTCACTCTGTCCAGTGACAATATTATTACCAACATGGTGTCCATCCTTCATTCTTAAATGTCAGTTCTGCTAGGAAATACTTTTTTATTCTAAGGCAGATTGAACTTGATGTTTATCAAGATAGGAACCCTTTTGCACTTTGTACGTCAGCTCGACTAACAGATTTAATGATTTTTTTTAGTAGTCTGAACATTCTTACAAATTCTTAGTGTCATTGTCTGGCATAAAATATTATTGCCTTCACATCCATGTTTAGAATGTTGATACTATTTCTTAATTGTTCTTTTTGCAGATGGGGTTAGAATAAAAAACTAAATCACTCTAATCAAAATGATGAGAGTGACTGTGAGAGTCTTAGTGACAAAATTGCAGACTCTCAAAGGTTTAAAGGATGTTGCCTTTTTCCTTAGTAGGATCAGTGTCAAAACAATAAAGGAAGTGTACTTTGTCTCAGAAAGAGTTGGAGAAATACAGTTGGAGCAGCTGTGGTTGCAATATATTTTTTAAAAGTATAATAAGAATTCTCTGGTAGACTGCTTATTGAAGAAAAGCAGGTTATGCCTATTGAATGCTCGTGTATTTAGTTAGTTTTTGTAAATATATTATCTGGGTAAATAATATGCACAAGTCTAACTTTAATTTATGCATTGCACTTAAGAAATAGAACTTTAAAAAAGTACATTTGACATTTTAATTTAACCTTTTTCTAATTTTGTAATGAGGACAAGAATATATCAAGCAAAGTCACATATTAATATAGACTTTTGAAATACTTCACTTTAGATATCAAGTTGCACTGGGAAATTGTGGTTATTTTTGTACCTCTTATGAGGGAAGAACTGTTTTTCTTTTAGATCCATAAGACTTTTAAAAATAAAACTGAGTTGGTTGTTGAGCAACCAGAAACGTTTCTGAAGTGGATGTATGTTGTCTACTGTGTTGATTAGCTCTTTCTTTTCTACTTGTCTGTGTTAACTCCTTCATGAATTATGCATGGGACTGTTGTACCATTTACAGTACATCCCAGCTAACAAGGGCAACTTGACCTCTTTTTCTAATGAAAAGCAATTTTGGTTGCTATCTTTGAGGCATGGGGGAGATGATTTACTAATTATTATAATTAATTTAGTGATATAGAAGCTAACCAATTCTGTAGTAAGTACATTATTGTTTTTCCTAAGAATAAAATTATCAAAGTTGGGTGAGGGAGCCAATAGGTTATTGTTTAGATCCTGGGAGTGTGGAGGATAATACCTTCCTATCATTTGTTTCTGAAGATACTACAGATGTTGATTGCTTATATAATATTTCCACTTGCCTCAATTCTTTGTACTAGGAATATATGATAATTCTAGAGAGATAGTAAGTTGCATTCAAGAAGGGGAGTGTAATAAATTGTGTTGGAGCAATTAATTACCCATTTAAAAAAAAATGACAGGCCCATATCTCACACCATACCCTGAAATAAATCTAGATGGTTAAAATGTAAAACAAAGCATTTATAAAAGAAGAAAAATACTAGAAAGCATTTCATTTACTTTGTGTGAAAGGACTTATTAAGTAATATATAAAACCCAGAAGCATAAAAAATGACAAATTTGGTTGCAGAGATAATTTAACTTCTGCATGACAAAATATTACCTATACAAACTAAAAGACAAGTGACAGACTGGAAGAATATTTGCAGTGTATATCACAAAGACTTTATACTCAGACTATTCCAATGACAAGAAGAATGTCTGTTCTTCACCATACATACCTGTAAATGCCTATTAAGATAGTTTTCTCTTGGAAGCTCCTGTGAATCCAGATCAATTAATAACGTAGTTTTTATGCTCTTGATCTCTTCATAAATAGGAACTTCAAAGTGATTAGAACTGAATTGCATTTTAAGTGAAATTTGAAATTATGAGGTATTTGCTTCTGTATATAATTTAAACTGTGAGAAAAATTGGATAAAGAATATGAAGAGATTGTTAAGAAATACAAATGACTTATCTTTGGTAATTGTCAGGAGCACACATAATAAAACACTAATGAATATATTTCTTACAAATCAGATTGCCAAACTGATCTAGGGCTGGCAAGATTCATTAGCAGGTATTCCCATATTTCCCTTTTGTGAGAGAAAACCGGAGTACAAGTTAGCAGTACATATCAACTTTTTTTTTTTTTTTTTTTTTTTAGAGATGTAGTCTCGCTCTGTCACCCAGGCTGGAGTGCAGTGGTGCAATCTGGGCTCACTGCAAGCTCCACCTCCTGGATTCACGCCATTCTCCTGCCTCAGCCTCCTGAGTAGCTGGTAGTACAGACACCAGCCACCACACCTGGCTAATTTTTTTGTATTTTTAGTGGCTCATGCCTGTAATCCCAATGTTTTGGGAGGCCGAGGCAGGCAGATCACGAGTGAGGAGATAGAGACCATCACGGTGGAACCCCGTCTCTACTAAAAACACATACCAGCATTTTAAGTGTGCATATCATTTGACCAGCCATTGCAGTTCTAGTGATTCATAGTGAATATATCTTCACACATATGGACAAAGATGTAGAGTATAAATAACAGCAGTAGCTAAAAATTATTGCACATTTTCTGTTAAGTCAGGCCTGTTTTTAGTACTTTGTGGAGATTAATACTCTCTGTCCTCCCAGCAGTCCTGTATTAGTTTCTATTGATTTCCCCAATTAGTAGATGAGAGAGTCAAGGCATAGTGTTTAGTAACTTGTCAAAGCTCTAGCATTTAATTAGTGTTGAGCCAGGAATTGAACTAAGGCATCCTGGCTTCAGAGTCTACACACCACTGTCTTTCATACTTAGGAATAACTTACAGCCATAAGAAGATTGAAGTTGACTTGTTTTTAAATTGGCATGGAAATTTCTCACATCAAGATGAAAAGATACTGCAAAAAAAAAAGCTATTTATTGTATGGCTGTGTTTTAAAAAATATATATGTATATCTGCTTGTATGTGTGAGTGTGTGCATGTGTACTTATATGTATATATTATGCAAATACATTAAAAATTTGATGGATAAACACCTAACTGATGCCAGCCATTTTTATTGGGGAAGGGAATGAAAGTAGAAGCCATAGCAAAGACTCTTTGTATTGTATTCTATATGCATACACAATATATGTCTGTATCTTGAATCCTTTATGCAATGTTCATATGCTACTTTTATACATCAAAATTATCAATGAAAGAATTGAAGGGAAAACTGATATGTTTATTCAACAGCAGTTTATGAAGCGACTGCTTTCCCAGAGCACGTAAGTGAAACAATATATCTGTTGTAAGTAGATACACACATTTATATAGAACTATAAAATTTTAGAGTTTCAGAGGATTGTAGAAATTATCTAATATAAAGCCAAGAGAGGTTCTGTGATATACAAATTGTTAATAACAGAGCCTGGATTTAGAGCCTACATTTTATGACAATCCATTTTACTATTCCTTCTGTTATATCTTACAGGATATTTATGCAAATTTTTCCTATGATAATTTGAATTGTAAGGCTGTCTATTCTTCTCCATAAATACTTATAAATGCCTATCAAAATAATTTTCTCTGGGAGGCTCTTGTGAGTCCAAATCAGTTAATGTCATACTTTTTATGTTCTTGATCTCATAATAAATAGGAACTTCAGACTGATGGGAAACAAACTACACTTTAAGTGAGATTTGGGAGTATGCTACTTGCTCTTCTATGTAACTTAAACTGAATAATTTTATTTGTAAATATAACATAGTATTATATCTAAATGATCTTATGTTTAGTATCTTGTACAAGTATAACTCAGTAGAACATGAGACGTATGACTTGCAGGAAATGTATTTAAAAGCATTTATGAAAATAAAGATATGCAGAAAACCTGCTAAGGGAAGAATTGTGTTTGTTAATGCTTTCTGAGTAATAAATAATTGTTATGTTTTACATTTTACTAAATAGTTGTTCATTAAGAAGTGATGTAATTCTGGTCACATGTTTCATTTTTTTTTTGTTTTGTTTTTTAACTACCAGGATGTTATTGAAAATTCTCGTGATCCACTACTTGATCTGCATATGTCTTTGGAGGAACTATATACCCAGAATCTCCTGCAAAGACAGGATGAGAATACACCTTTGGTAGACATAAGTATGGGGTCTGCTTCTGGCTTTACTATAAATGACTACACACCTGCAAATGCTATTGAACAGCAATATGAATGTGAAAACACAATAGTGTGGACTGAATCTCATTTACCAAGTGAAGTTATATCAAGTGCAGAACTTCCTTCTGTGCTACCCGATTCAGCTGGAAAGGTAATATTTTAAAGATATGGTTTGTGTTTTATGATGAGGTAGGGAATATTGAAGGGTTATTCTGGCCATTCTCTTCATTTGAAATGAGTGCTTCTTGGCACTAAGATTTTCAGAAAGCAACCTATGAACTTGTTTTGGTTGCAGGTTCTTGCAGAATAAAGCACAATCAATTAGAGAACATGCGTGATGTTGAAATCACACTCCAAAGTCTAGTTTCCCTTTCCATGTGACTTGTGACTTGTTTTTTCTTTCTTACAGGGCTCTGAGTACCTGCTTGAACAGAGCTCCCTGGCCTCTAATGCTGAGTGTGTCATGCTTCAAAATGTATCTAAAGAATCTTTTGAAAGGACTATTAATATAGCAAAAGGCAATTCTAGCCTAGGTAAGTTTCTCATTTTCCTCATATACCTATTTCTCAACCCCCTTGACAAGGGGAAATATTGAACATGGTAAATTTCAGTATTTTTTGCTGTAGATAAGAGAACAGATGGTAGAAATTTTCCTATAGTTTTTATGATTTTTCTTTCTATGTCCTCATTATTTTTTCTGAAATGGTTTACAGGTTTGTTTACTTCATATGAGCAGAAATCCCTCATTCTCTTAATTATTTCAGAGTATTCACAAGCCTCATTTACATTCAGTAAAAGATATATGAATTGTTTATGTATGAAACAGCAAATCAGAAAAGGAATTCTTAGAAAATGAAAACTCAGCAATTTGGAATTCTAAATTCTTTGGAAAAGTAAATTATTAGTTTCTTTGAATGAACCAGTGATGTATAAGTCAGCTTGCATTTAATTTCTTTCACTCGCTGAAAGAAAGACTAAAAAGACAACCAGGTGTGCCACCACCAATATGTAAATGTGAGTTATTCAGTAGGACTTCCCAGGTGGCAGGATTTTTGTGTCCTATTTTAACCACAAAACCCTCTGAATTGGGCAAAGAAGACTTTCTGTAGAAATATCCTAATTACAATAGCTAAAACTGTGTTGAGGCAGAGCATATTTGTTCTCTCATTGAGTTATACAGTCATGTGACTCAGCCCTGTCTTTTTTGATAAATAGGGTGGTAGATGAGTTGCTTTGAGTGTCCACATGCAGCCCAAGACTCTGGTTAATTCAGTATCAGAGATCCATTTCCTTCTATGAAGTAACCAACCACTACCCATTACATTGACATCTTATGGCAGGGTCTTGTTTCCTTGCGTTGAGATTTGGCAGAGGAATCCAGCAGTGCTTACTTGGTGAGTGGGATTTCAGCCTTGGTTGCCAAGATTTTGTTCCATTTGATGGTGGCTGGGTACTACCAACAGCAGCTAAACAAAGAATTGTAGCAGATAATATTTATGTTGTTGTAATATTTCTTATATACATTATGTTTAATAGGATGATACAAAGCTTGAACTGCAGAACTTTCCATAACTCATTAATTATGAGACAGATATCTAAGCCATGCTAGAATTATTTTATCGGCTAATTTAGTGTTTCTGATGCCATATTACTGAAAATATTAGTTCTGTAGGATGTTAATAGGAGTTATAAATGACTTCCAAGTTTAAAAGTTTGGGATGAGATAAATTTAAGAAGACAGGTTTCTTTCTACATCTCAATATCTTTTATACTCCAGTGTGCATTGTGAATCACTAAGAGATTATCAGATGTAGCATTTTTCACATTTAATTGGCCATAGAACCCATTTTTCTTGAATAATTGATAAGGCAGATATTTTACAAAGCCTATTTGAGAACTATTATTCTAGTGTATTTACTCAATTAGCAAACATTTATTTTAATACTCTATCCACAATGCATAGACATCATAATATTATTACTGTTCTTAACGCAGGTTTAAGACAGTAAGCTAATTGACATTTAAAATCCTAAAGGCGTTAAAATATTGTACGTGCTATGATAGATACTTACAGAGAACATTGAAGGCTTTAAAGAGGGAATAACTAATCCCTGCTCTCCAAGTGTGGAGAACTTTAGAATAGTTTCAGAAAAGAGGAGATGTATGATTTAGGTCTAAAAAGAGGAGATTTTTACCACGTAGTTGAGGAATTTGAAAAGGTTGAAAGCTCCTGAGAAGTAAGGCAGAGAGATGTTAAATATTACTGAAACTGGTTCGGTATGGGTGAAGTGTGGTATGATGACCAGCAAAGTCAGAGTTGGAACTAAAGGAATGATAAGTGGGAGACAGCTGCTGGATGGGTTTGTGTGCAGGACACAGAACTTCTGCTGCAGCCGTGTACTGCCTTATGCTTCATGTAGGCAGCGGGAGCTAAGGGTATGAAAGTGACACGATCAGATTTGTGTTTTAAGAAGAGCATTGAGGCTGGGTGCGGTGGCTCAAGCCTGTAATCCCGGCACTTTGGGAGGCCGAGACAGGCGGATCACGAGGTCAGGAGATCAAGACCATCCTGGCTAACCCGGTGAAACCCCATCTCTACTAAAAAATACAAAAAACTAGCTGGGCGAGGTGGCGGGTGCCTGTAGTCCCAGCTACTCGGGAGGCTGAGGCAGGAGAATGGCGTAAACCCGGGAGGCGGAGCTTGCAGTGAGCTGAGATCTGGCCACTGCACTGCAGCCTGGGCAACAGAGCGAGACTCCGTCTCAAAAAAAAAAAAAAAAGAGCGTTGAGCTTAGGCTAGTGAAGCAGTTAGGAGGCTCTCGTAAGAGCCATGGTTTGGGTACATCAGATTTTACAATCTATTTGGATTGCTTACCAATTTTATTTGTTTTGAGAGAGAGTTTCACTTTGTTGCCCAGACTGAAGTGCAGTGGCATGATCTCGGCTAACTGCGACTTCCGTCTCCTGAGTTCAAACAATTCTTGTCTCTCTCAACCTCCTGAGTAGCTGGGATTACAGGCCTCTGCTACCATGCCCGGCTGATTTTTTATATTTTAGTAGAGATGGGGTTTCACCATGTTGCCCAGGCTGGTCTTGAACTCCTGAGCTCAGGCAGCCCACCCATCCCGGCTTCCCAAAGTGCTAGGATTACAGGCGTGGGCCACCCTACCCGGCCTGCTTACCAGTTTTTAATTAATTGTGAGAATGTTGAATTTTGTCAAAGCATTTCTTCATCTGTTGGGGAATTATATGGATTTTCTTATTTATTCTGCTAATATGTTAAGATATATTGCTTTTTTAAATTATGGTAAAATATACATAGCATAAAATTGACCATTTTCATCATTTTTAAGAGTGCATTTCTGTGGCATTAAGTGCATTCACGTCATTGTGCAGCCATCATCACCATCCATCTCCAGAACGTTTTTGGGTTCCCCAATTGAAACTCTGTATCCATTAAACAATTGTTCCCCATTGCTCTCTCTACCAGTCCCCTGTCAACTACCATTCATTTTTCTATGAATTTGACGAAATGCTTCATGTAGGTGGAATCATACAGTATTTGTCCATATGTGACTGGGTATAATGTCTTCTAGGTTCGTCCATGTTGTAACATGTGTCAGAATTTCCTTTTTAAGGCTGAATAATATTCCATTGTATGTATACACTATACTTTGTTTATTCATTCATCTATTGATGGGCGCTTGAGTTGCTTCCATCTTAGTTTTTAAGTTTTGATATAAAAATATACTAGGTTAATTAAGTTATTGGAAGAAAACAGTGAAAGGTAGAACTGTCTTTCTCTCACATCTAGAAATCCATTTAAACCTCCCTCAACAGCCTGACTTTAAAATTAAAGTGTAAAAGAGCCCTGTCATTTGTTTAGTGAAAGTAAAACAATTGGATGGGCATGGTGGTTTACGCCTGTAATCCCAGCACTTTGGGAGGTTAAGGCAAGTGGATCACCTGAGGTCAGGAGTTCGAGACCAGCCTGCCCAACATGGCAAAACCCCGTCTCTACAGAAAATATAAAAAATTAGCTGGGCGTGATGGCAGGCACCTGTAATCCCAGCTACTCGGGAGGCTGAGGCAGGAGAATCACTTGAAGCCGGGAGGCAGAGGTTGCAGTCAGCTGAGATCATGCCACTACACTCCAGCCTAGGTGATGAGTGAAACTTTGTCTCAAAAAAAAAAAAAAAAAAAGGTAAGACATTTAAATGTGAAATCACAGCACCATTAGTTTACCATTCACACTGCAATATAAAAGTGTAAATCACAATTAGTTTAACTTTTCTGCTTCATTTCCATTATTAATATGCCCAATATGTTTATAGGGCTTTCTCCCTGGCTTTTTGATTTCCTGGGACCCAGTGAGATTCCTCTGGCATTTTGGAGTTAAAATTTACTGCATGCCAAGGCAAGAACATTACTCTGTTATCTCATTTGACAGGAGATGCTCAATTTTCAGATTTCTATAGCACTTTGAATAACTAAATGTAAAGGAATCTTGAAAAATCTGTGTAAATATTAAAATAAAGCATTCAATTAAGCTTTAGTATAGGAAGGTGTTGGCTGTATAACTTGAAGTAACAAAAAGTGTGATAAATAGTATTTTAGGAAGTCTAAATAGAGGCTGAGTTTGTGCTGGTGGAAAAGTATATTATGATGGGGTCTATCAGTGAGCTCATTTTCTTAGATTCATAGTCTCCCCTTAATCAGCTATAAGCAGTTGTTTGCAGTTTTAGCTTTGTGGATAATTTGTTTCTTTGTCTTGTGATAACCAGAAGAAGTTTTAATAAATGGCAGGTTTCTGTAAATCTGTCATAATCCATTGTTTTGATTTCATGAATCATTCGGGTTTTTGAATTTTGTTAAAATTACAATGAAAATGTTGTATACAGAAATACAGATACATTAATAAATGTACACATGCATATAGTGACCTTTAAAAAATTCTAATCTTGATGCTTTTTCATAAGTCTGTGGTTCCTTGGTTAATGATGTGGTGTTTGGACTTGAAGGTAAAAAACAAGGTTCTTCAGGGGAAGAGACAGGAAGTCTTATCTTCCCTTCACTGATTAGATATAGAAACATAGACAGACTCAGGAATTTCTCTGAAATTACTCAACCTTTAAAGAGGTAGAGTCAGAACTCAAACCTGTCTGTCTCTGATTTTCACATATACCATACAATACATTCAATACTTGAGTTACCCAAGGGCACATTATGATTGTTGTAATAATAAGCTTCATTTTGAAGCTGAATTAATATTTGCATTTAGTCTTTAGGGAGCAATGTAACCTCGGTTTGGGAGAGAGATGCATTTTAAACATATTTTATAGGTTTGTTTTGTTTTTAGTTTTGTGAGTAAATTTTGTGTCAGGTATTTTGAAAGTTACTATACATATGTGTTCTCACTTAATTCTTTAAACAACCATAAGAGCAAATGTCATCCCTTTTTAGAGATAAGTAAACTGAGGCTCTGTTTGAGGTTAAGTCAGTTGCCCAAGCTTGTGCTGATTGGAAGTGGTGGAATAATTCAGATTCATAACCGGTTCTCTATTTCCAAAGCACACGATTTGGGATTTGGGATATTCTTTCATACTTCTTCCACGAATAAAATGGAAAGATCTTACAAGTTACAAGCAAAATCTAGTTATTGGAGATTACCTCCAAGTTATTGAACCTTGAAAACTGTCATTTGGTGAAAGGGAAATATAAACTCAGCTAACTGATGCTGACCTCCTGGTTTACATGGTTGATGTGACCTGACAGCATAATAGCTGAGAGTCATGAGTTAAATATGCTATTAAAAGTGAATTCAGAGATCATGTCGGCCATAGCTCATGACACGTTTCATGTCTGTGTCTTGCCTTATTGTAGTCTGTATGATGCTAATGAGAAAAAGACCATGAGTTAGATTCCCAGTGTGATCCACTGAGTTAAATTTTACTTTGTGCTGACACATTTTTATTTTACCAAAGTACAGTTGTATTGTGGATGTTGGTGGGAAGGCTGGCTTTAACAGTACAAAATAGAGTAACTTTTGAAAATTTCAGATCCAGCGTTTTTTCTCTCCTAAATGATATCTTACTGTTTTATGGTAAGCAGAGGTGTATTCTTAACAATACACTTAAAAATCGTTAGTATGAGTCTTAACAGAATATTTTAAGTACATTTAAAAATGTTTTATTTCTATCAGAAAAAAATAAGTAGGATCCTGGATTGCCCATATCCACATATGAAATGTTAGGCTAGAAACATAATCAGAATCATTTTTTTAAATGTTTGAACTATCATATCTGATTTGGTATGAGTAGAATTAATATTTGGAAAGACATCATTTTTTTAAATATATGAAAACCTAAAAAGGAATTTGTGACATCTGTCAAAGAAAAGTTTTTATAAATACCCTGGTAGCTTTATATCTCTCCATAGCTTGTTTAATTATATAATTTTGTTTTGGAAGAAAGTTTCAACACTTCATTTTAAGTGAACTTATATTATTTTTGCAAAGTTTCAAATATAATTTTTAAGATTTTATATTTTTCAACAAATAGAGTGAGGATAGAGTGAGGAGGGAACATTAATTCGGATAGAGTCTGTTGAGAAGGTCTTTTTGAGGAACTGATATTGAAGAGTGAGAGGGAGTTAGCTATGCAAGAGCTGGAGAAAGAAGGTGTCAGGCAAAGACTTCAAAATGGACAGAGATGAGATGTATTTGTTGCTAGAACTCAGGGAACCAAGAAGGACATAATACAGTGCAAGGATTCACACTGCAAAGGCCAGTGTACCCCTGGCCTATAGACTGTGCTGAGCAAGTGTGTTGTGTGTTACTATAACAGGAAACCATTGAAGAGTTGCAACCAAGGGACTGATAGGATATTACTTGTCTTTTTTTGTAGTGGCCTCTCTGTCTTCTGAGGGAAGTATACATTGGAGGAGATAATCATGGAAGGCAGGTGACCAGTTAGGAAGGAGGCTTTTGCAAAAAGGCAAGCAAGAGAAGGTGTTGACTTAGTCTAGAGTTAGTATTTAAATGGAAAATGGTAGGTAAATGGATTCAAGATAAATTTTGAAGATAGAAATGACAGGATTTGGTGTTGGATTAAATACAGGCAATAAGAGAGAGGTATGCATCAAGAAAGACCCCAATATTTCTACTTTGAATAATGGAGAGTAGTGTGGTAGTGCAATTTACCAAAAAAGGGAAGAAAAATGTTGAAATAAAGTGAGATGAAAAATTGCAGGTTCAATTTTATACATGCTAAGATTGCATTTCCTGTGAGACATCCAGGGGACATGAAAAGAGAGCAATTTAATATCCAAATTAGAAGCTTAATGAAGTTCAAAGATAAAATGGAAATAGATTAAGATTAAGTTCACATAAATTCATTTCAACAAACTACTATGCTTTCGGACACCACTGTGATAGGCTCCAGGTATGAAGACTTCAATACAGGCTTCTTGATGCTAGGAACTCTGTGCTATACTTTTATCCTAAGCAACCAACATAGTACTTGGCACATATTAGTCATATAGTAAATAGATCTTGAATGAACAAGTGATAAAGAAATAAGGTAATAGCGGATAATTGCTTAATTATAGAATGAATTTTCTTTTGTAGTCCTTTTATTCTCTTTTATGTGTAAGAGATGATCTAATATTGTAAAACTGATTTGATACTATCATAGTACTTTCCCTGAGAGACCTTTCTATTCAAGGGATCAGCACATCACATGATCTAAATTACATTCATTCCACAATGTAGACCTGTTTGATTTATAATGTATTGACTATATACAAATTCACAAACATTTACAAATTTACTTAAAAATCTTTTTTGTTAGAAACACTTTTTAATATTTTTTGTTCGAAACATTTTTCCTGTTTTTGCTGTGCTTTTTATTGACTAAAATGTGACTCGTATTTTTTAATATATAAATCATAGAAATTATTAAATTCAAATTAAAATGAATCAGAAAATCATGTATTTAATTATATTTGCATTTCTCTTTTCCTGTAGGAATGACAGTTAGTGCTAATAAAGATGGCTTGGGGATGATTGTTCGAAGCATTATTCATGGAGGTGCCATTAGTCGAGATGGCCGGATTGCCGTTGGGGACTGCATCTTGTCCATTAATGAAGAGTCTACCGTCAGTGTAACCAATGCCCAGGCACGAGCTATGTTGCGAAGACATTCTCTCATTGGCCCTGACATAAAGTAAGTATCATTTGGAGCCCAGTTTGGCTTGGGAAATTCAGGAATTTCAATTAATCAGAATTCTTTTTTAGTATACACTTCTGTTTGCGATACAAACGTTATCACATTTTTTTAAACATAAATCACTCAAGAAATTGACTATTTTGGAGTAGTTCTCGATTCTAAGTATAGTTTCTTTGAGACTATAGCAATATTAAAAATTTGGAAACGTTGCTTTGTATTTTTACTTTTACTTCTCCAGTGATTTCTACAACAACCATAGAAGTTGGGGATGCAATGATTCTCACAGAGCAAGAGGGCCTACTTTTAGAATCTTGGAAAGATGTTTGGATTGGCTCCATTATAAGGAATTGTACCCTACCTAACTGACCTGTGTGAATCCTAGAACTAAGACAGTTCTTTAAGGGCCATGCATGCAAAAGACAAGATAAAACAGTGTCCATCTGACCCAAAACTTACCCTTTCTTGAGCTACCTCATGACCCCAGGGGATAGACCAATATATTGGTATGGTCTGTTAGTAGGTCATGGAGGATATTTTGTCAGGAAGTGCTTAAAATTTCCAGTAATCCCATAATGTACTAAAAGCACATCATATATGTGGTTTGGTTTTTAAGTCACTAAACATTCCTCGAGCCAACATAAAAATCAGCTCATTACTTTATTGTGACACTTCATCAGTGTGGCGTTTTCCTCTAGCATTAATCTTTGAATATTTGTTTTTAATGTATGAGGGATAACATCATAAAATAAGAGCTGAGGGAAAGATTGTTTACCTAAAATCGATGTAATGATTACTAGTATGGGGGACATTTTTGTATTAATGTTATTTTACTAAATACATTCTCTATTACCAGTCCTTTTGCAAAGTATGTATTGCTAGGTCTTAGGTAACAAAAGCTGTACAGGCTGTTTTTCATTCTGTGGTCAATAAAAAGGAGAAAAGTATATACCATTTGGAGCAGATTCCTCTGTCTTATATAAAAGAAGTATTATTTTTAGGCAAAATCTTCACTAATGGGTTTTCATATTTTTGTATGCTTTTTTGACTTTTATTTACAGTTGAACAGATCATCAGATCATGTTACTGTTCCTTAATTGCCTTATAATAATTGGAGTACAAGTGAACCTCATTAAAAATGTCAGTCCTCAAGAAAAGAGAAACTTCAAGTGTTTTCCTTACCACTTATGGCCAGTGTTCCATGACATAGATCACATGGAGACTATGTATTTATTGCAGGGGTTTTAGTTTACGTGGATTAGATGTAGTATAAAATGCAGACGACCTAGTAACCGTTCATCTGATTTATTGTGCCATGATATACATTTATGTTGTGTGTGCTTATACTGCTCTGCTGCCCACTTTGTGGCATTCTGATCACCAGAATTAGTACTTGGTACTAGCCCTACCCCTCAGTTCTAATGTACTGCAGAACTTTAAGAGTGGTTAAAAAATAAGACGATTGTGACACCAGTTTAGCATAAGTCGTGCATCTGGTCAACTCTAGAAAACTTTTGAGGTACATTTTCAGTCTCAAAGTCTTTTTTCCCCTTTCCTCATTTTTTTGTTTTGTGTTTCGTTTCCCCTCCGCCACTGATTCAGCAGAATTTACCCTGTCATGTGGGCAGAAGCTTTATTATGACTATCAAAGATATCTAGAGAGCTAGCTTCATAAGTACTTGCTTTAGGATCTCAGGAGGCAAAATGTACTATAGAACCTTAAATTATTTTAATAAAGAAGAAAAATCATACAACCTTCCCTTCTCTGGAAATCAATCATCCATTCATTCTTTCAGTCAGTCTTTCTCTCATATAGGTAAACACACATGCAGACATTCAAACCACATTGATTTCTTCTCACATGCCTTAAAGATGCTCTGATTCAAATGGTCATAGCTTAACTCCTTGACTAATGATAAAAATAAACTAAAATCATCCTTAGATAATGCTTTTTCAGAAACAAAAATATGTTAGATTTTAAAACACAAAGAGCCATTTAGGTTGACCAGGGCTGAGCAGCATGTTCTGTGCACTTTGCATGAAGTGTTTTTGGCCCTGTCCCTCTCTTACCACTTGTTTCGTGAAGCAAAAGGTTTAGAATTACCTTGAAAGCTATGTGAATAATCTTCCCAAAAGGAACATTTAGTCCTTCCATTAC
Source organism: Colobus angolensis palliatus (assembly GCF_000951035.1). Lineage (NCBI taxonomy): Eukaryota > Metazoa > Chordata > Mammalia > Primates > Cercopithecidae > Colobus > Colobus angolensis. Next base: position 9,843,355 of record NW_012122487.1, read on the forward strand.
TCTGAATGGAACCATAACATTGCCTCGGGCCCATTAAGCTTTGTGCTCATTACCTGAATCTAGGCTCCATCCACATCTCTTTCTCATTATTTTTCTTTGTGAACCTAGCTTAATCTGGGTGGTGGTGGAAGGGTGTATTGTAGGGACTTTAAAAAAAGAGACTGTGGTTCAGTTACATAACTGATTGGTTTTTAGGGAAAGCATTGCTTGTTGAGACAATGCACTGGATTTCTTTTTTGCCATTTACGATAGATAGCTAGGAACTTTTGTGTGTGTGTGTTCATGCATGCATGGGTAGATAATTTGAGTTTCAAGAGTTCAAGAACAGCCAGTTTAAGATCCAGGTTTCATTATTTTCTATGGAAAACCAGATGCGAAGCCTCACCAGAATGCATTCTGTTTCACTTCTCACTCCACCTTGCCAGGAGCTCTTATATTTCTGTAATAATAGCCAGGGTTTTGTGCTTAGCAGCAGCTGCTTATAACATCTGCCAGATAATTACTGAGCTGAATCAGAATTCACCTGCCTTAACCTAAAGTGTGGGATGAATTTCTGATCAAGGAATAAAAGATTGATTGCAGTTACATTTTTTCATGCTTGTTAATAATCACTGCTATAGACACTAGTAAAGAGCAGATGCTTTTCTGGGGGAGGTGTAGATGGGAGGGAAGTGGAAAGGGGGAAAAAAAAAACAACCAGGAGCACCCACTTTTAACTACATATGTATGCATCTCACATTCAGCACAAGACATTGACATTTGTTAACACCATTGTAAAAAGATGCCGCGGCGTATGCTTCACATTCTAGATTTTCTGCAGCACCTGCTGACGATCGAGCCCCCTTTTATGTGTGAGTATCAGTGATTCAAAAGCTCATTATGGCTGTGTGTTACAACTTGTCTGTGAAAACAATTTTGTGCTTTTGTAATGTCCCAATGCAAGGGTAGATCCAGATATGGATTTCGTATATACATTTTGGATTGTTTTCTTTGTTTAAATAAGAACATAAAATCCAACAGAGCTATGAGATTGTTACGTTTTCATATTGTACTGATGATTGTGAACTCTTGAAAATCATATTTTCCAATTATGAAGCTTTCAAGCTCCTTTGTAAGGGAATGATCCTGTCTGCACGTGCAGGAATAGTCTCTACATTAATAGCCATATCACATTTCAGCATCACTAATGGTATTCTTTTTTCTTCTAGTCCGTGTGTAACCAAAAGTTAGTCCATGTGTAACCAAAAGTTAGTTTGAATTTTTAATTCAACTCTCAAATAAGCATTTTCAGTGTGTTTTTGCATCTCATAATTTAGCTTTGGCATTTTTGCTGGCCATTCGGAGGTTTTGTATGATCCTGTGTCCAGGCTTGTGGTAGCATGGCTCTGCATGTTCTGTTGCGTTGTGGGATGCTTGTTCTGGTGGCCTCACTCTGTAGTGGCTAAATAGTTAGGAAAACTGCCATCTCTACTCTTTCTCACTACTATGCAAAGTATCAGAAGAATATTTGTAAATGCCTCCGCTCCTCAAAAGAAAAAACAACTTTGAACAAATATAAAGAAAAACTCATTTTTAACATTGTTTGGGAAGAAACATCTTTACCTTCTTTCTCAAACCAATAAAAAAATTAAAGACTTTGTACTGATTACTATTATTTTTGCTATTCTATCCTGCCTTTCTTCCCTGACCTTTTCCTGGCTTTTTAAACTTATGTTTTATTTATATGAGTTTTACTGAATCTTCAGGAATAATACCAGTCTTCTTCAAAGCCTTTTCACATTTTAGGTTTCATGTTTATCTTTATTTTATTTTGTTTAAAATATAATCAGACTTCTGTCCTGACATAATGTATTGTTTGAAGGGATAAAAGCAAATTTGCTATTCAGTATATTTTTGTAGCTTCTTAGAGAAGGTGTCTTTATAGGTGAATAAATTAAATAGGGCCAGAATTAGAATGCAACTTTTTCAGCCAGCCTAGTCTTAAATCCATTGATCTATACTTTCTGCTTCATTTTTTGACCTTTGAGATAAAAGTGTCATGAAGAGATTCCCAAAGGCTCCATGTATTCTGCCCGAGTGATCAGTATGACCAGGAGAGCTGATGATCTGTGAGAGCGCTCACTTCTATTTGGATTGTGCTTCTCAGCTTACAGTAGCATCATGAAAGTGGCATCCTTTTTGTGGCAGAGGGTATGGAGGTTCAGCAGTGGTGATTTACCCCATGACACTCTGCATGGTAGCAGAACTGTGTCTTCCGACTCCAAACCTAAGTGACCTCACACTTTGAAGTAAATGAGTGAATGCTTTCTATAGAATAACCAATATGTTTGAAATTATGTATACTACTCATTCAGTAAATTATGACACTGGTATAATTTTTTATTTCATTATAACATAAAAGACAATCTTTTTATCTTTGCCCTCTGGTGCTGAGGTTTTGTATACTTATTAACAGATAAATTATGGACAGATGATTTAATACATCTTTGTGATTTCTAATTTTTAGTTGCACAAACATGCTGTATTGAGTTCAGATACAATATTTCTCTTATGTTACTGTTCATTAACTTGAAGATCTTGAAACAGCTTGCTTTAAAAAGTGTGTCCACTATGTTAAGAAGCCTTACAGGAAAGCAGTAAACTTGAATTTTCATGTATCAGTTTCTGAACATTACAGCAGGAGTCAGCATTTGGCTCAGTGTCTTCCACATAATAGGCATTCAGTCAGTACTTGTTGAATTAGTAGATGGCCATTCACGTGTAAATAGTAGACTTTTTTTCGAGACCAAAGTGAATTTTAAAAAATTGCTACAAATTAGTAAGTCTTTCCATAAACTCAAATGGTTTCGTCTCATAGTTCAGACTTGAGAGTTCATAACTTAATAGAGCTAACGTAATTGTTGATAATGCTTGTTAATCTCTGGAATTAATTATGTATGATAGAAAGATGCAAAGTAATTTGTGATATTCAGCATTTTAATAGAGTATACCTAATTTGTTTCTGCTGGAGATCCCAGAAATCTTTGGGCAAAATTGGTGTTATTATTGACAGTTATTATTCTAGGCATTTATAGATCTTCCTAATATTAAAAAAATTGTTGTTAGCCTTTTCATTTTACAATATAAATAATTGTTTTCCTTCCCTGCCTGTTGATTGGTAAACACATAGTGAATCAGAAACATTTAAAAACTTAGTTTCTGTTGTTATTCTTCCCTATAGAATACTTTATCCTATTGAAGTTTGGATTCTCTGCTGAATATACTGATTAAATGAGCTGTGTGAAAAAGTAGGGAGAAAGGGATAATATGATTTGTTTCCTTTATTTTAGAAGCTTTTCCTAACAGGCAAAATATTATTTCCCTTCACTTCCATGGATTCTGGTTTCTTCCAGAATTACTTATGTGCCTGCAGAACATTTGGAAGAGTTCAAAATAAGCTTAGGACAACAATCTGCAAAAATAATGACATTGGATATTTTTTCTTCATACACTGGCAGGTAAGTGAAACATTAAATCAAATGCAATGAATGATACAGCAAGTTGTAGAGAATTTGGAATTCAGAGTCAGGGAGGACTAGAGCAAAGAAAAGGTCTCAATCCTTTTCTTCTTCCCTTTCCTTCAATTATATAAGCAATTATTATATCGTATGGAAAATTTGAGAAATATATATTCAAATTAATAAATTAATATTTAATTCTACCACACAATGTATCACTTTTAACATGTTGATTTTTGATAATTTGTCCCAAATGAGTATTATTTCATTAATTTCTTAGAACCTAAGAAATTGTATGATGTTTCTTACTCTTTTGTAAATATTATCAAACTTCTTCAGAAATGTTATTTATTCTTTTATTAACAAGCATACAAGTTCAGAAACTTTTTTTTTTTTTTTTTTTTGAGGCAGAGCCTCACTCTGTTGCTCAGGCTAGAGTACAGTTGTGCCATTACAGTTAACTGCAGCCTCTACCTGCTGGGTTCATGCATCCTCCCACCTCAGCCTCCCAGGTAGCTGGGATTGTAGGCATGTGCCACCACGTCAGGCTAATTCTGTATTTTTTGTAGAGATGGGGTTTCGCCATGTTACTCAGGCTGGTCTCAAACTTCTGAGCTTAAGCAATCTGCCCACCTCGTTCTCCCAAAGTACTGGGATTCAGAGGCGTGCACCACCATGCCTGGGCCAGAACATTTTTTATTTGTAATTTTCTTGCTCTTTTGGAGAATGTTGAGCTGAACCTGTTAGCATGTATGCATGTTAGGAAACAGTGTTTTTGGCTTTTTAAAGGCACTTGATATACAATGTATTAAGAGCCTTTATAAAGGGAACGTTTTCTTTTTTCTTAGGAAAGGGAGGAACTGGGTTTTGATGCTGCTGCTGACTGAGTCAAGATCAGGGAGAGAAATAATGTCAAATCGCTTTTCCATGAAGATTGTACCATTCTGCACTCTCAGTTGTGGACCTGTGTTTTTCAGTTGTGCTGGCAACTGACTACCAAATTTCTTGTAAGCATGTGGTAGAGCAGAAATGGCCTTGCAAGCACTCTGAGGTCTTCTCAGAAGAGTTGTACCATTCTTTTTTTTTTTTTTTTGAGGCGGAGTTTCACTCTTGTTGCCCATGCTGGAGTGCAATGGCGCGATCTTGGCTCATTGTGACCTCTGCCTCCCGGGTTCAAGTGATTCTTCTGCCTCGGCCTCCTGAAAAGCTGGGATTACAGGTGCCCACCACCACGCCCAGCTGTTTTTTTGTATTTTTAGTTGAGATGGGGTTTCACCATGTTGGCCAGGCTGGTCTTGAACTCCTGATCTCAGGTGATCCACCCGCCTTGGCCTCCCAAAGTGCTAGGATTATAAGCGTGAGCCACCATGTCCAGCCAAGTTCTACCATTCTTTAGTGGATGTCAGAACATCCCAGAACACCACGGTCTTCAGTGACCTTACATTCATTGTGATCTTGCTTCACTGCTTCCTCTGCACATTACAGATGACTACAGAATACAGAAAGTGTCAGGGAGGGGGAAGGTATGTTATTTGTTTAATAAAGGGAAGTAATGGCATGGTCTTTGGGGCCTCATGAATATTATAGGAAAAGGAGTATAATTGTCCCTCATTATCTGTTGGGGATTGGTTTCAATACTCCCCACAGATATCAAAATCCACAGATGCTCAATCCCTTATATAAAATGGTGTAGTATTTGCACGTAACCTACACACATTCTCCCATATACTTTAAATCATCTCTAGATTCCTTATAATACCTGATACGATGTAAAGGCTATGTAAGTTGTTGTTATATGTATTTTTTTAAATAATGACAAGAAAAAAAAGGGCACATTTGATACAGATGCAACCATCTATTTTTTTCCCAAATATTTTTGGTTTAATCCATGGATGTTGGACTCAAGGATATGAGGGATAGAGGAGACAACTATATTTACTTTACACTGTACAAAGCTCAGCCACACTCCAGGATTTCCACTGTTGGGTTAATGGCATGAGTTGATTATAGTTTCCCAGTGCTTCCTGTCAAACTGGTAAAACAAATTATTTCAATGTCTCTCTGAAATGTTGTATCAAATGACTGACTTAAAGAATACACCAGCTAACATCTGAGTCTTGTTAAGTTCTAGGGCCTTAAAATACTCACAAGTTATTAGAAAGAAAGCCACTCTGAGCACTGTGCTTCCTCTAAGCACAGAAAAGAGAATAGCCTGGATTGTCCTGTGCTGTGACTAGCTGCTTCACTGCAGAGAAAGTATATTTTCTATGGATATCAGAATGCTTAAAATAGAGCAACTAGATATGCATTTTTGGTGGAACAATCTGCAGCAGGGAAAGGTTAAGTAACTTTCCCACAGCTAATGAATGCCAGAGCCAAGCGTAGAATGTAAGCATAATCCATGTTCTTACCATTGGATGCAAGGAAGGAATTGCAGAAGTCTACGAAGCATGCACCATATAAAAATATGTGACCATATAGCATGGAAGTTAAGAACTCAGGTTTTATGGTAAGATACCCTCGATCCAAATCTCACCTATGCTGTTTTTCTGCCAGTGTCTTTCTCATCATGTGTCTTTCTCACCATGTGACTTTCTGCCAGTTACTTTACGTGGTACCTATTTGCAGATATAAAGAGATCTACTTATTATAGTTGATAAAAATTTTATTGGTATTCAGTGGTTTAAGACAGTGGAAAAGCAGTTGATTGACTTCTTTCTTGGCTGAGTGCATGCAGGAAGACATGACACTGGAGTCCCTGAAACCACACACTAAGATGAGTAAACAATAATCAGCACATGTAGGGGAGCATATATGGGGTTTGCGAAAGGATTCAAGATTATAGAATCATCTGAAGAGACCGGGGTCCTTTTATTGGATTATTCAGGATATTCATCTTCTTGTACCTAAAAAGGAAGAAGCAAGATGCAATCTGGCTACACTGTTTCTGAATAGCTCCCACTGCTTAGGCCTTAGGGCTGAGGACCTCCCCACATCCCCTGGCTGTCACTGAATATTTTAAGGACTGTTTCTAAGTTATAATTCTTGTCTGTCTTCTAAGTCAGCTTTCTTCATCACATATTCTTTCCTGTTGTATTTCCAGAAGGTTAGTGCTAGTTTTTAACCTCTCTGCCTTGCATCCTCTGGACGAAGATTTCACTTTTACTATTTCTCTGTCAACTCTTTGACATCATTTTTAGGATCTCCCTCTTGGAGCTCTTCCCGCCGTTCCTACCCTAGTGTCAGACTTAGACTCTGGGAACCGTAGCCTCATTCAGAGCTTTATTCTTTAATTGCACAGGAGGGAAATTCAAACACAAAACCAATGGGTAGGACCTATAGCAAATAGGTTTTACTCTAATAGCTGAAAAACAAAAACTTAACATTCGGGTCTAAGAAAGAATGAGATGTTCTGGGAGAGCCTGGACATTTGCTTGCCAGAAATGTTGCGAAGCGCATTAAAGCTTAGATGGATGACTGGATTAGATGACTTCTGATCTTGAATTCTAAATATTACATCATTTGAGAGAGTTCAGTATTCCTGTCAGGGGAGAATGGCTGTAATTTTACATACTTTCTTTTGATTCTTCAATTTCTGTAAATATCGACTGAAAACATTTGTTGAATCAGAATTTTTATAGCTGCCTTTGCTTTATATGTGGACATGTTTCTTTAGAAATCCAATTTTTACCACAGCCAAGGCACAGGCCATAATCAATGTAACCATTCTCTGTTGTCCTCACAGCACCATTTATTGATACAAAGTATTCCATTGGACTAACAAAATATGTCTTGATACTGTTATTGTTGTACAGTTTTCTTTACAATCAGTAGACTGGGCACATTTTGTTACATGCCTGGCATTTGGCAAAATCTAAATTGCTACAGAAGTGGAAGAGTGACCTTGAACACAGATACGTTGTAAACTGCTTCCCTTAAGAAGTATTCTGTGCCAGGTTCCTCTGGGGTGAAGCTGGACCATAAGCATTTCACTTAATTTTTCAAAAATGGAAAGAAAATCATTGGTCCATCCTTAGGAAGCAGAGATACTAAACTCTTGGCAAACTTGAGGAGAAATTCATTCAGGACAGGGTTCAGGGCTGTGCATACATGCTTAAAACCTACATGGTACTTCTAGCTTCTTGCACATTATAGAAATTTAAGAAATGCTTGTTCAATGGGTTTTCTTTACAAACCTGGCATTTATCCCATTTTCCCATTCCTTTCCTTTATGCTCCCATGTCTCATCAGGGAAAAAACAGACTAGACAAGAGTCTTAGTGTTCAGTTCTATGCTATGGTAGGTTGATTCTAAAGCAAGGTTTTAATTTTGTTTGGTTAGGTTTTTCTTTCCCCCAATGTAAAAATATTTTATACTTAAGGCCGTGTACGGTGAAAATATAAAGCAGTCCTGCATTTTTAGCTAAATCAATAGTAGAGTACATATAATCTTGCATGTTTTTACTAGGATTTTGGGGTACTCATTGTGTAATTCTTTAACCAGAGACATTCCAGAATTACCAGAGCGAGAAGAGGGAGAGGGCGAAGAAAGTGAACTTCAAAACACAGCATATAGCAATTGGAATCAGCCCAGGCGGTAAGGACTTTTTCTGTCTTCTGCCCACTCAATGGATATATAGGGTTTAAAGATAAGCAGGTGTGGTTTCAAGTGTGGATTACAACTTGCTTCTTGTCACATCGGGTGAGTTGTTTAATACTTCTAACCCATCATTTTATCATGTGTACAGTGGAGAGAATAATGTGTATCACACAGGGTTAAAACCAACATATATGGAGAGATCTGGCACATAGTAGGAACTAAATTAAAGAAAATTATGCATAGATAGTTGGAATGGATTACATTCTGTAGAGTTTGATCTTAGGTATACCAAAAAGTATTCATTTAAATTTTACCTAGCATTTGTAGAAACTAAATAGGCAAACATATATATCAAAACGTGTGTGTATGTGTGTGTGTGTGTAAAAGCACCCTTGTAGGCTTGTTACCACAGGCCAAGTTTATCCTAAGTCATAATCTGTCTAGGACCAGTTTCATGTATAATAGATAAGATGACATCCTCAAATATACTTAGATGTATCACGTGCATCACTAAAGCATATTGATGTGTTTATACTGAGTAAAATCAATTTTAGTTTAATAGGAATTTACTGAGTCCTGATTATGGACCTAGACTTAAAGCCAATGATTTTGTGAATAACAAGGAAGTAAGTAGAAGATGCAAATCCTGCCTCAAGAAACCTCTAATGTACTTGGCTGGGCAAGATGTAGAGACACATGAAACAATTTAAGAACACAAGATATTTCACATTAAGAGTAAAACACAGGTAATCAGTGGACATCCACCCCAAACTAAAGGTCACCATCACAATGGTGCTTTGTATTTAGTAAATATTAATATTTGTTACATGAATAAATAAAATGCTCGAGAGAAGAATATGTAATATTCATAAATGCCAGTACAATTTAATGATTTCCCCTGCCCACCAGTGATAACCTGTAGCCATCACATTTAAATATTTTTAAAATATAAAAAACATTATTTTATGTTGCTTTCAAAGAAGCAGCATGGATTTTCAGCCATCTAAAATGAATTTCTTATTTCACTTTTTTCAAAAGTCACTTAGCTCACTTAAAAACTCCCATCAAGCTCTCTATACTGCTGCCTACATTGAGAACAGGGTATAAGTGCTAGATCTGTGGCAAAAAATACATTCTGAGGTGTTAAGTGTCATATTTATTTGTGGTTAGAGGTGGAAATAAGTTAAATGAAACTGTTTTGTAGCAGGTAGTCACAGTGATAAACTTGAATTTTTTAGGAGGGCAGTAATCACAGGAAAAAAAGATGGGTTGATCAGTTTTAGAAACAATATTATAAGAGGAAAAGTAGATTTTAGAAGGTGGTATAGTTTGGCTCGGTGTCCCCACCCAAATCTCATCTTGTAGCTCCCATAATTCCCACATGTTGTGGGAGGGGCCCTGTAGGAGATGATTGAATTATGGGGGTGGGTCTTTCCCACGCTGTTCTCCTAATAGTAAATGGGCCTCACGAGACCTGATGGTTTTAAAAACGGGAGTTGCCCTGCACAAGCTCTTTTATTTGCCTGCTGTCATCCACTTAAGCTGTAACTTGCTCCTCCTTGCCTTCTGCCATGATTGTGAGGCTTCCCTGGCCATGTGGAACTATAAGTCCAGTAAACCTCCTTCTTCTGTAAATTGCCCAGTCTCGGGTATTTCTTTATCAGTAGCGTGAAAATGGATTAATACAGAAGGCAATATGCAAAATGGTTGGTGTCAGTAAGAGCCATGTTCAAACTTTGGCTCTGGTACTTTCTAAGACAAGTTTCTTAATTTCTGCTAGGTCTCTGCTACTTTATCTGTAAAATGAGGTTAATAATAGAATCTTTCGTATTTGGGGGAAAATTCAGTGTCATCTAAAATCCTCAGCAGAGTGCCTGGCACATAGTGAGTCAGTGGTTGGCTTTGTCTATATTGATAAAATATTTGTCACTGGTACCTAAACAAAGAGAAAGCCTTTGACACAGGAATCGTGAAATTTTCTTATGAGAAAGAAGAACATAACTTCTGGACTGGAAAATTTTTATGCTTTTAACCTTCATGCAATCCTAAGATAGCTCTAAAGGTGCTAACAACCTTACATGAAGAATATGTCCAAAGTTTCCATAAATCCTTCTAAGAAGGTACTCTGTACTTACTAATGTAGTGCTTCCCCTAGATGCACTAAGCTACTTCTAGGGGAAGTTCATAGAGCATGAGAAGAAAGCTTAATGGAATAACCAGAGCTTTTAATAAATTAGGAGTTAGTGTTGTTAACATGCTTCATAGCATTGGAAACGTAATGGGACAATCATTCATGAAATCAACAAAAATTTAATTTGTTTGAAACTAGAGAATTGTTTTTAGCAAAATACAAATTTTAATATTATAAAATAGGTTATATTTTATTTTGCATGTGATTTTCATTTTATACAATTGATATTATACTACTACATGTATTTTCCATTTTGCTTCATTTTTCTCTCAACTCTTACGTTTTGTAAATCTGTCAAGCTTGATACTTAAAGATCTAATTCATTCAATTTAGTTGTTGTGTTGCATTTCAATATATGAATATACCATAGTTTATTAATTGTCAGATTCATATTAGTTAATAGTTATTTGCTATTATAATAATTCTGTGCAGTAAATATGCTTATTTCTTTATACTTACACATGAAAATTTATCTAGGGAATATATCCAGAGTGGAATTGGAATTGCTGGCCTATAAGTTTATATGCATTTTTTACTTTCAGTTGTCAAATTGTTTTTTAAGGTTGCTATACCAATTTGTTTTTTTTTTTTTTTGAGACGGAGTCTTGCTCTGTTGCCAGGCTGGAGTGTAGTGGCATGATCTTGACTCACTGCAACCTCCTCCTCCCGGGTTCAAGTGATTCTTCCGCCTCAGCCGCCCGAGTAGGTGGAACTGCAGGTGCACACCACCACGTCCAGCTAATTTTTGTATTTTTAGTAGAGATGGGGTTTCACCATGTTGGCCAGGATGATCTCGATTTCTTGACCTGTGATCCACCCACCTCAGCCTTCTATTTCTATTTCCAGTATATGAGTGTTCCCTTTTCCCCACATTCTTGTTACCACATCATATGATCATTTTTTGAAAAGTTTTTTATCAATCTAATGGGTGGAAAATGGCCCCTTTTCTAAATCAACAAGGTGTAGTAGGTATAACAGGATTGATCAGGTAGGGTGAACATTTGGTCATTTGTTATATGGATTGAGTTTCAGTTTCATATCTTGCTTTCATTACTGCAGTAATCATCACCTTCATCACCACCACCACCACCACCATCATAACGAGTAATAAAAGATTTATTGGTTGCTTATTATGTGCCAAAGCTTTGGTTTTGGACTCTACATGTATTAATTAATCCTCACAGAAACTCTGTTCAGAGACTCTTGTTGGCTGTATTTCACAGCTGAGAAAAGTAAGACAGAGACTAAATAAATGCCCTGTGTCACATAATCATTAAGTAGCAAAAGAGCAGGAGTGGCACCCAGAGTCTCAGTTTACATCTCAGGCAATCTGGCCTCAGAGCTGTGTTTAACCTGTGTCTTCCTGAATTTCATTCTTTTTAAACCTGTGTGTAAATCTCAAATAGGCTGCCATTTTTTTCCCCTACATAATGGTCTCTGAAACAAACATATTCTGTAGTTGTTTCTTTTCTAGGCCTCCTTTTTTTTCACTGTGTTTCTATTCTCTGTTCAGTGAATAATGAGTTTGGTTTCTCACTGCTGTGTCATTTTGGCAGTTCTGTCTTTGATTATCGTCTTCATTGTTTTAAGGATTTACAACCTTTACTTCCAGGGAGGGTATTTTGCTATCTGTGCCAAAACCTATGAGACCTAAGGTGCTATTATCCAAAGGTTACTTAACCTCTCTGTGTCTCTTCTCTTTGTGAAATGGGGCCAGTAAGAATGTCTACCTTATAGGTATGATATGAAAATTAAATGAAAGTATATGTAACTTACTTAGAGAATAATACTGAAGACATGGTAAAACCCTTAATAAACATTTGCTGTTACTTATGTTTTTTTGTATTACTCAAGAAGTCGTAAGAATCACTTTCTAATTTGCACCAAACACTAAGAGCCCTTGGAGACATTTTCTTTCCTTCCTTCTTTTTTATTTTTATTTTTATTTTTAAGAAAAGAGTTAAGGAGTCCTACCTATGTATTCTGGATTGTTAAATATGTACACTTGTGGCTGAACTTACTATATGTAAAATGTACTATATGTGCAATGGCTAAACTTACTAACTCCTTTGCCATTTTGCTTTAGGAACAGCTTCAAGAAAACAGGGAAGGGACAGTTGTGGTGGCTCATGCCAGTAATCTCAGTGCCTAGGGAGGCTGAGACGGGAAGATTACTTGAGCTTAGAAGTTCCTGAGCCCAGGACGTTGAGGTTGGAAGTCAAGGCTGCAGTGAACTATGATCATGCCACTGCACTCCAGCCTGGGCTGCAGAATGAGACCCTGTCTCAAAACAAAAACAAAAACAAACAAAAACAGGGAAGGATGGTGGATGTTGGTTCTTTTCTGTCACAGAATTTCTGGAGTAAGAGAAAACAATGAATAGGATTTTAACTAGTTTATTAACAAAGATTTTATAAGATCAAGGATCATGGTAAGATCCTTTCAAACTAAACAGGTAGAGTTTCTAGAGTTATAGATTTGCAGTCAAAAAAAAAAAAAAAAAAGGGTTACTGGCCAAAGGAAGATGTGCCTCAGCATCTGCTTTCATTTCACCTGGTTCCTGTCCTCTCCTCTCTGTGGTACTCTTTCATCCCCAGCCTCTTCTTACCTCAATCATTTTGCAGGAGTCCTTACTTCAACCTTTCCTCTTCTCTAGGAGCTCCTTAAATGTCAGTGTTGAAGACATGTTTGACAGTGCTATCTTATCCTACTTAATGTCCAACATTGTCTTCCTTTGTGCAGCATGGAGCAGATTGCAGGGTCTCATCATCTCCTTAAAGTTCTGTTTGGTCTGTTTTCCTCCAGCAACCTGAGCTCTGACTCATCTCGGCCAAAGACCTCACTGCAAATCACCTTACTCTTTCTTACATCCTGCCTTTTCACAAGATGCATGTGCTTTAAATATACTCATAGCTTTTATAGCTATTTGCAGTTATTATATATGAGTTCATGTCTTTATTTTGTGGGTATGGGAAATGTATTCAAGGCAGAGGAATTAGCAAGCTCCAAGGCCCCAAGAGGGGAGCATGCCAGATGAACTTAAGGAATAGTAAGGAGATGATGTGGTAGCTAGAGTGGAGAGAGAAAAGTACAGAGCCCATGGCAGGTGTATTAAGTCTGTTTTCATGCTGCTGATAAAGACATACCCGAGACTGGGGAATTTACAAAAGAAAGAGGTTTAATGGACTCACAGTTCCACATGGCTTGGGAGGCCTCATAATCGTGGTGGAAGGTGAAAAGCACATCTCACATGGTGGCAGACAAGAGAAGAGAGCTTGTGCAGGGAAATTCCCCTTTATAAAACCATCAGGTCTTGTGAGACTTATTCACTATCATGAGAACAGTACAGGAAAGACCTGCCCCCATGATTCAATTACCTCCCACCGGATCCCACCAACAATATGTGGAAATTGTGGGAGCTACAATTTAAATTGAGATCTGGGTGAGGACACAGCCAAATCGTATCAGCAGGGGAGGTTGGGGAGATAGTGAGAGAATCATACCCTGTAGGATTTTGTCAGTCACTGTACTTCATGTCCTGACTGTTAGTGACCAGGTCTGCCTTGGCAAGAATGACTTCTTCTACAGAGGTGACTTTCTGACATAGTGTGTGCAGGGGTGTTCTTTCCCTTGATTTGGTTGCTAAGCTTAGAAGCTACTATCTGTTTAGCAGTAGCTGAATTTTTTGATTGCTTAATATATGTAATAATCATCCTTTTACACTGGTATGTGCTACAGCCTGGAGTATGAGTCCAGTTTTACTTATAACAAATTATTTTCAGAAATACATTAACATATTATTAGATTCTACAAGACACATAATTGAGAAGGTAAACTATCTTGTTTTACTACTAGTAAAACCTTAATAAATTGAGCAAAGTAATATTTGTAAAAATTAACATATATGACATTTTACTTCATTTTGTTAAAATATTTTTATTATTGTTTTAAGCCGTCTTAACCATTTTTAAGTGTACAGTTCAGTGGCATTAAGTACATTCACATTGCTCTGCAATCACCACCACTGTCTATCTACAGAACTTTTTTTCATCTTGCAAAACTGTAATTCTATACCCATTAAGCAATAACTCCCCTTTCTTCTCTCTTCCCATCCCAGGCAACCACCTTTCTACTTTCTGCCTCTATGAATTTGGTACCTTTAGGTACCTCATAAGAGTGAAATTAAATGACATTTGTCCTTTATTTTACTTAGATGACTTACTTCACTTAGCGTAATGTCTTCAAGGTTTATTCATATTATGGTATGTTTGAGAATTTCCTTCTTTTTCAAGGCTGAATAATATTTCCTTGAATGTATATAGTATTTTATCTACTCATTTCTTGATAGATAATTGGTTTGCTTCTACCTCTTGGCTATTGTGAACATGGGTGTATAAGTATTTCTTTGAGATCCTGCTTTAAATTCTTTGGTTATAATACCCACAAGTGGAATTGCTGAATCATATGATAATTCTATTTTTAATTTTTTGAGGAAACTATATACTCTTTTCCATAACAGCTGCACCATTTTACATTTCTACCAGCAGTACACAAGGGTTCCAAATGCTCTGCATCCTTATTGATTTCTGTGTGTGTGTGATTTTTTTTTAGTAGGTAGTAGCCATCCTGTTGGATGTGAGATGGTATCTTATTGTGCTTTTTATTTGTATTTCCATAATATTTAGTGATGTTAAACATCTTTTCATGTGCTTATTGGTCATATATATATATTCAAGACACCTGCCCGTGTTTTATACCACTGGTTTTTTTTGTTGTTGTTGAGTTTTAGAAATTCCCTTTGTATTCAGCATATGAATCCCTTATCAGATATGTGATTAGCAAATACTTTTTTCCTTTCTGTTGGGAGTATCGTTGATGAACAAAAGTTTTTAATTTTGATAAAGTACATTTTATCTGTTTTTTCTTTTGTTCTCTGTGCCTTCGGTGTTATATATAAGAAACCATTGCCAAATCCAGTATCATGAAGCTTTACCCTTATGATTTTTCCTAAGAGTTGAAAATTTTATTTATTTTTTAGGGTGGAACTCTGGAGAGAACCAAGCAAATCCTTAGGCATCAGCATTGTTGGTGGACGAGGGATGGGGAGTCGTCTAAGCAACGGAGAAGTGATGAGGGGCATTTTCATCAAACATGTTCTGGAAGATAGTCCAGCTGGCAAAAATGGAACCTTGAAACCTGGAGATAGAATTGTAGAGGTACCCTCCAGCGAGCTTTCTGTGCTAAAATTTTTCACCTGCTGCATCCTTTGTACCAAGGGAATTGTCATTTTCATACTAGTTATTCAACCCAGCATTCGAGTAAAATATGTGTGTGGTTAAATTATTTCTTTTTGTTTATTTTCATACATAATTTTCTCTTATGTATATAATGACAGATTATATGTTTTGATATAGAGACTGATGTTTGGAGATAAAGCCAACCATTTAAAAAAATTGGCTCCAAGGTAAAATAATTATGTTCTGTTTCAAAGAACAAAGCACAATTCTCAGGGAAAAAATTTGAATTAAGATTATATAGACATACAATGTATGTCTATGTACACACACAAAATGTAGATATAATTAAGTTATTAATGAGGTTGTATTTCAAGAAATACTTTATTATTATCATTTCATTGCAGATAAACTTTGTTGGATGAGTGTTTTGTTTTTTTTTTTTCCCAAGTGAGTCTTTTTTAGTAAAATATTTAATGCTGAGACCTCAGTTACCTTTCATGTGAATCTTTCTCAGTCAAAGCCAGGATCTCCTTTTCAGTGCTGTATTCATCAGTGAAGACTCTGTGTGTGTGCCTGTGTGCATGTCTGTGCACATATATGTGTATTTTGTTACATGTTAGAAGCATGTCAAGTTGTGTGTAATCTCTTAATTCAAAGCAAAGTTCAATATTTTAAATAGACTCTCCTCTCAGTCACTTGCTCATTTACTCAACAAATATTCCTGGAACAGCTGTTGCATTCCAGGTGCTATAACAGGCTCTGGGCATCCCACAGTAAACAAGGCACTGTGCCTGCCTGCCAAGTGGGACAGACTTGACAAGTAATCAAGTCACTTCAGAACAGTGTGATAAATTATTTGATCGGGATAAGCATAATTTTATTTAGAAGGATAGAGAAAGGAGTACCTGACCCAGATTTTCTGAGTTTTCAGGATTTACAGAGTAGACTAAAAAAGACAACTTCTAAATAAAGATAATTTTATTAACACTGTAATGACCATTATATTTACTTTATAAAAGTGACTCTCATTTTCTAAACCCATGTAACTTACATATTGGAATACTTTAATTGTTCAGAAGAAGATTATAACATATCAACCATGACTTTAAAATGAACATTTGGATGATTGATTGATTGATTCCTTCGTTGACTGACTGTCTTTGAGAGCCTTAGATGGAAGAAGATTGGGACCTGAGAGAAAACAGGGACTAAGTCCTTTTTTTGATGACCATTTATAAGGAAGAATGATAGGCTTTTTCTCTCTCCTGCATTCTTTCATTAGATGATATCTTAGACCCGTTTTAATGAACTCCTTTATGTAGGACACTACCTAAAATTTCACATTTTGGATTATCACTAAGAAGTTTATTTTACGCATACCTCACTATTAAATACCTTTGACCTAAATAGAAAAAGAGTTTTGTTTTTTTTTTTTATAGACAGGAAAGGTCATAATTTGCTCTCAAATGTTGTTTAAATATATTTAAAAAGTTAAAACTCCCCTTTAAAATGGAAAAGAAAGAACTTTTTTATGCGTTTTAAAATACTATATGCAATTTAGCAATGATTTGTGCCGTATTGCAAGGGCTTTTCTAGTATGTAGGAAGCCTCAGTCCTCTGTAATCCCAAGGATTCTAAAGCGTGTCCCTACTAAGAGTTTCTCAAAATGTATGTAGACTAGGTGAGTGCAGATCTGCAAATCATTCCATTCTGAGAATGGAATGCTTTGGACTTGAGCAAAGATAATTAACATCCTGTTAAATTTTTCCACGAATGGAATATATAGTAGACATATGGTAGACGTGAATACTGACTTTTGTTCTACAAAAAAGTTAGAAGCTATTTTAATATGCACTGAAAAAATGTTGTCATCTAAGTATCAACCTGAGGGAGGTTTTCATCTAAATCTATATAATTCTTTTAAAGGTGGTAATGTTCTGTGCAAAGATCTAATAATGTTCTTTTCTAGAATTGTGTCCACTGTGGGTTTACTCTTCTAGTAATATTGTATATATCATAACATGGTAATTGGAAATGATCAAATGACACTAACATCCTATAGTTTTCTGATAGGATTAGCATTTGGCCTTTTAAACTGTTTTCCTTCTTATTCATAAAGTGTGTAAGCTGAGTTGATCATTACTCAGGCAAGCCATGATCAACAAAATTTACAAGATAACTTTCATTGTCAAACTATGTAAGAATTACTAACAAATAAACACAATTTCTTAGCTTCCAGCTCCTGTCATATCTACTGCGAGGACTCTTTTGCAAAACTAACCTTACCATTATCTGATTTTTCTGGATATCAGAATTTTGTTTTGAACTTCAAGTTTCCCTGTACAGAGAGAATTACACAAGACATCTCCCCTTACTTCCCAAACCACCCTATAATATATTAGAAGAAAATTAGTACAGTGACTTTCATGATGAAGACAGTGCTGCCAGATAGTTCCCTCATATTATTTCTTTAATGATACTGATTTTTTAATTTGAAGGAGCAGCTGAGCAATGTAAGGAATGAAGAAGCAGAGCCTTCATTTCAACTAATTGTGACTTGAACTAATTATTGGAGACAGAGATATGTGTCCAAAGCAAGGGACCACAAGTCCGCTGGACAGACAGAAAGTTCTGCAGCTTCACATGTAGTCTCAGTTATTTTTGATATTAAAACAGATTTTCTAGTCTAACCAAGTACCCCTAAAACTCCATATCCACACATTTTTTTGTTGTTCTATAGATTCTTGAAATGTTAAGCTGAGGCCTTCCATTGCAGGTGGATGGAATGGACCTCAGAGATGCAAGCCATGAACAAGCTGTGGAAGCCATTCGGAAAGCAGGCAACCCTGTAGTCTTTATGGTACAGAGCATTATAAACAGACCAAGGGTAAGCAAACACAAAGGGCAAGGTAGGCATATCCAAACAGTGTTCAACTTGGAATCTAATGTATCAAGGGCCAAGTTGTCTGGATGAGCAAAGATAGTGATTTTTCAAATCTCAGAAGACTTGTTAAAAGTTTGTTTTGCTTTCTCAGAAATTGAGTTGTCCTGTAAATCCCTTCCACCATGTTTAATAAAGACTTTTAAGGTCTGTTGAATATACACAGAAGTAGGATTTATCAGTATCTCTAGGTATCTAGATGGTTAATTATTAGTATTCATTTTAATCACAAAATACACAAATTATTAAAAGAAATGTGGCATCATAATTCAGATTAATCGTCTGTGATCTCTAGTGGAGCCCCTTAGAAGCCAAATAAATGGCATTTTCTTGAAATTTATTCTCTAGACAGAATCTCCTGCTTATGCAATCCCATAATCATCTGTGAATGATCTTTCACATATTTGTGTATCCCACTGAAAGTTAAATTTGCACAGGGTAGATTTGGTTTGTTTACAAGTGATTTCATAATTGCTGTACTCTAGCCACAATCACTGTGTAGCTTTTCATCACTGTATAGCTATTGGTGGACAGAAACCTACCAACCCATTTTGCCATCAGTCACTACAGGTAAAATAGCTTTCAAAAACATTTTAGAAAATGTAAGTTACATTTAATGATTGTTGTTAACAAAAATACAGAGCAAGGCTTTGGATTTGATATGACTTGATGCTGAAGATGAAAATTTATGCCAAGAGTTTAAAACTATTTTTTTGACTCCTTCTTTGTGCCTCATGAAAAAAAAAATTCACATGCAGCAGTTATGAAGCATATTGGATTCACATACCCCTTTGAAAGTTCTTTAGAAACATACACATCCATTCAAAAATTGCATACCATTTCCTAGATGTCCTGAAGCACTTACAGGCTCCTTTTTTGGGTTTAAGTTAACAACCTCCATCATAGTGATTCTCTTTGAATTACCTGCTTACTAGCTTTTAGGGTTGGTTGTCTTTAAAACAAAAATATCAACATATGTGAGGGAAGTTGAAGGTATCATCTAAAACTTAAAATATGTAATTTTATCTGCAAAATACATTTAATTTAACTTGTAAAGTTAAGAATTTAAGATATTAGGGCTCAGTTTAACTTCTGAAATTAAGAATTTAAGATATTAAGGTTCAAATGATGAAAATAACCAACAACTCTTTAGATGAGCTCTGTCAAAGTAACTTACCAATATTCTATGCATGGACTGTAAAGTGACCAGATTTATTTTACTGGCCCTTCCTTCTGTTGTGAAGACAGGTGTAACTCTGGTCTGGGTTTACTGTAAAGAGTGAATCTAGTAGTTTTTAATGTAAGCACTTCAACATCTGCAATTTTTAGTCATTCAGTTGTTTATTGTTAGGTAATAATTATCCATTCAGAAAGAAAATTTGCCAAATGGTAGGGCTGCATCATGCTGCATTCTTTACAGAACTATTCTATTTGTTTAAATAACTATAAATCCTTTTACATTTGTTTCCATTTGTGTGTTAAACATAGACACAGCATAATAATGTTAAATGAGTGTTTAAGTTAAAGCTATTTTTTGTGGGTGGGTTTTAGTCCTTTTTTTGTTTTATTTATAATTTACAATTTTTATGTCATTTGGGACAATACTATAAATTGCTGAATAGTGATTCTCAATATTGCTTTAAAAACTTAAAATTACAAATATTCCTTTCAGTGTCAGGCACATTTTCCAATGAGCTGGGAAGACCTTGTCTCATACACCTGGAAAATACCCTTATTTTGCTCTCTGAGGTATAATGATACCTGATTTTATAGCAGTTGTTCCAGGATAAATCTTGTTATGAATGACATATTTAGTCAAGTCATACTTATTTTGCTTTAGAAAATTAAAATTAATTTTGCATTTAAAACGAGATATATTTTGTTTCAATGATTTACTTCCTTATGGGAATAATTAGGTCTCCAGTAATCTAAAAGGGACACTCACAAATGCACATACTTAAAAGTCTCTTACTGATAATTGTTTTATCTGTAGTTGTAGGATAAAGCTCCTAGGAAATCTTAAATGTAAGGTGAAAAGCCAGTCAGTTGCTTTGGCCCTTAGGGTCTTCACGAATCAGAAACTTCCAGAAGTAGCCCTGATTATTTCACCTGTATGACCCTTCACAGAATTCAGTCTGACCGCATTTTCTCACTGAAAGGCAGGCCCTATTTAATATGGACTAGAGAATGTTTTTGTCTTCCCTGTGCTGTTTCGTTGTTAATATTTCTGCTTTTCTCAGCCCTTGAGACTATAAACAGAAGTATCATCATTTATTTTTTAATAAGAAATAGTTTGTTTCTAAAAATCTTTTCCTAATAATAGAGTAATCTACCACTGTATCTGCTGTGCCTATGCTATAGTTTTACACTTTGCTATCAGGGCCAAATTCTAATCCTCTAAGATCTGCAAATTGAAAAGAAAACAGAAGTAATAAAAAAATTATAAACTAGAGCTTTCTTTAAATATTCCATTTGTTGCTAGTTTTGTTTTCTAGTGTTCTACAGAATTGTATAGTACACTGAAAACCTAAAAATCCCATGTAGGGAGATTAGAAATAATCTCCACATTCCATAGCATTGAATTACTTTGCCTAGGATGTATTTGTCACCTCTGCCTAGTCATTTCTTCCACCTTAATAAATGGTCATGTGTCTTGGTATTTGTGATCTTCTCTTTTGTAAAGCAGGAGTTGACATTTGAAACTGAAAAGCCGAGAGAAAGTTGAGATGAGCAGAAATGTCATTGTGCCCATTTCTTTTCCTGTCTTCCCTCTGTAGGAAAAACATTGCAAGAAGAGCAGATTGAAAGGGTAATGTGGCATAAGCTTCAGTGCAGGCATACTGAGGATAGAGTCTTTCCAGAGTGTTCTCCCATACAGGGTGGTGTCACATGACAACCTCTCCCTATACTTGACGCCTGCCAGTGGGGCTTTTTTATAGAGAGAAGTAACACAAACATTTAATTGGAGCCAAAATGAATTTTAAATGTCTGCAATTTCCCCTGAAAGATATAGTCAATAAAAGAAAAAGATAGCGGGTGTGAAAAGAAGGAGAAGAATTTATTGTGCTAAGGAAATTACTTTTTTTTTTTAAACTATGAAAATGCTAAATTCTATCTGGCAGTCATCCTGGCTTTAATATGTATTTTCAACTCTAACAGTCTGGCTCAGGGCTTATTACTGGCAAGCCACAAAACCTCTGAGAAACACTGTAAGGCAGGACTTCAAATATTGTCTAAAGCCTTATAAATTCTCCAATAATATGGGCAATTTTATAGGAAATTTATTTATAACATGAATCTCCATGTTCCTACCTCCACAAAAACTGGGCAGAAATAGAGAACACCACTATACAGGAGTTCATTTTTTAATAAATTAATGATTTTTTAAGTTAAAAAATACAGTTGCTCTAAAGCACTGTCAATATCAAGTCAAAATATGAAATTTTCCTTACTGGGAGACAAAATAAAAGAATAATGAAGGTTACCAATTAACTAGCAGACCAAATTATAATTTGCATTCTAGACAGATTATTTTTAAATAAACATAATTAGCTTTTAGATGTAAATAAAAAACTTGTATGGTTTTAATGTTGAACATGTTTACTGATATTCGTGAAACATGTATTAATATATAAGATGGGCAAAATATATATGCTTCTGTTAGTAATACTGAAGTCATTGAGCAAAAATAAAAGAAATTTGGGATCAGTTTGACAACTAGTCTCCTGTGTGGTCTGTGACCTGATTTAGACTCAGGTATAGATTTAGGTCATCAGAAACAAATCTTTAGTTCCAGACTATTTTAAGATGTTGCTATTAATGACTGGATCTGATAGGATCTAGTTTCACACAAGCAGTTCTTTAAATCAGTATGTGCTTTGCTTTTAAAACTGAGTTGTTTTCAATACATTTCCTTTGCGTTCAGCGCCTCTTATGTTTCCTTTTAGAAATCCCCTTTGCCTTCCTTGCCGCACAACCTTTACCCTAAGTACAACTTCAGCAGCACTAACCCATTTGCTGACCCTCTACAAATCAACGCCGACAAGGTTGGATAATGCCCATTGTCTTGCTGTTGGTTGCCTTTTGCAAATGTTTTGTTCTTTGTTACTGCTGTGTCTTTGTCCCGGTTCACTATTTACTACATTTGGGCAGGAAAAAAAAAAAAAAAAACCCTCAAAGCTGTTTGGAGTGGGCATGCAAATCCTTTCTTAAGCACATTTTCCTGCCAGAGAATATTTATTTTTATTGCTGAAATTAAATGGCCCTTCTGAAGAGTAAGGGAGAATCATGAGTCCAATGCTTTTCTTTCATTTTGGTGTGATTTAAAATTTCTGATATTTAAATTTTTGTTAGTTGCCAAATGTATGATACGTTCACATAGTTTCTTTAAAACCATGTGTTGATTTAAATCCTTTTCAGACTTCTACAAGGTGATCATAAAAGCTCTTCCATGAGTTAATCACTGCACAAATAATTGTGTATGTGTACATGCAGGAGTCTGTTGAATATTCATGAAGCATGCCCATGTAATTGCCTGAATCAGGAAACGTAACTGTTTCAATGCTCGTAAATCTATACTTGGATCTTCTCATTTTCTGATGAAACTATAAAACCAAAATTGAAACAAAAATTTACAAGAATTCATATACCATAATTTGATCATGAAAAGAAAGAAAGCAGTCAACAATTTTTTTTTTCAGGAAACACTTTATGAATATTCGTCAGATTTCCATGTTATTGTAATAAATACCATGTTATTGATATGGATAACCAAAGATGCTATATCTGAAGCAATATGTTTTCTATTGCTATAGGAATTACAGAATTCAAGTAGAATTATCTTCTATTGTTCCCCAACTAACCCTTTTGCTCCCATACCCTTTAAGGTTTGTGTCAGTGTGGAATTTTCATATGTGGGTGTGTTACAGTGTGCTTTATGTGTGTGCTGTACTTGATGTGTACATACACGGCATGGAGTTATTTCAAGTATACATTGCATTTTTGACAATGAAGGCTAAGCAATCTTGTTAAAGAGCTATATTTTCATGAATACCTTTTAAAAAGTGTTACTAACAAGGCAGATACATGATCCTGATGAGAATGAGGGTGTCAGGTATATGAAAATGTAACACCTGATTGCCCCTCAAGTAAATAGAGGCTTATATTGGTTTTATTAGTCAGGTAGGTTTTGGTTTACTCACAGTATGAAAATGTTGTGCCTGAGATCCCAGACAGTTTTTCAGATAAGCAGGTTTTGTTTGTTTGTTCTTAAAATAACAGCTCAGAAAAATTATGCAGCAAGATCTATAAAATGTCATCTTTAGATTTGTTAAAATTATGGGAAGTTTAAATTAGATCTTGTTCTACTTTTTAAAAATGGAATGGACTTAATCAATGCTTGATAACATTTTCTGTTGTTACAGAGAAGTAAATTTTTTTAGCCAGAAAAATTCTAAAGTGCATATCTTGCTCCTTTTACTATGCTAATGAAACTTGATTGGATCAAATGAGGGTTTTGTGTGTGTGTGTGTGTGTGTGTGTGTGTTCGCTTTTATTGGTATATTATTAATTTGAGACATTTATGGCACAGCATTTGGGAAGATAACAAGGGTTCCATTTACATTAGTAAGTTTCATCTGTTTGTCCAATGACATATAGACTGAACATTTCAATATAGCAGATTCTGTAATCTGACACTTATGCCCTTAAATCCCTATCAGTCAGCTTTTTGCTTTGCCAGAAAATTGAGTGCTTTCTGAATCAACAAAGAAAGGTCACATTCAGTCTCAGATAGTTCTGGCATTAGATATATTTTTAGGTATTCTAATTCTTGGCACCAATAAATAATTGCTAAGTAATTTGTGCACGTTTATCACTTAATGTATCCTTATTAGAAGTCAGTTTAAAAAAAAAAACATAATGTTTTTCTAGATATAAACATACATGATAAAATGTTATATCAGAGGAATTCTCATGCGATAAAAAAGTAAAATAAAGATATATAGGAAAACCATAGGTTCAGGGCATCAGGGACAGCTTCCTAACAAGGTTAGAACTTTAGCTGGGTGTCCCTGACCTTTGAGTTAGGTACTGTCATACTTATGCAAGTTGGAGGAGACATCATGATATAATGGAAAGTGTACTGGATTAAGAGTTAAGCAAAAAGAAGTCCAGTACCACTGTTTGATTTGAAACAAAAACTTTCACTTCTTATAGTCTCAGATTCAAAAGGTTTATTCATCTGCAAAATGAATAAAATGAACTCAGTGACTTAAAGACCTTTCAAACTCTTAACATCCTGTTTGATCATCTATAATATTAGGTTGGTGCAAAAGTAATTGGAGTTTTAATGGCAAAAACTGGAATTATTTTTACAATATAAGAACTTGATGATGCCAAGTCCTTTTTTTTTTTTTGAAATAGGACCTATGACCCTAAGTGACAGCCAGTATGCCACGCTTTGGCTTTCTATTAAGGAGCCTCTGTGTTTCTTCATTTATCTTGTGATCTGCCTTGGCAAGGGAAAACTGGTGTTCTTAAAACCATGCCTCTCAGATCCAAGTGTGTACTCTGTGCTAACAAACTGGCTCCCTGGTAGACAAGCCTGCATGTGTGATACTTGCTGTCCTGGATTTGTTAAGAGAATCATGTGGAGAGAGGATTCAGGTAGCAATAAATAATTATTTATGTTTAGTCTCACTAATAAGCTTTGAAGGGCAACTTCTTTGTTAATTTTTTTTTCCTGCAGTTTCTTGGCAGATTTTTCTACATGCCTCAAATCTTACCCAGACCCAAACATTATAACTTTTGAATGACATTTTTTTCTAGAAGGGAAAGTTCAGTTTTCTACCAAGTCATTTAAGCCTTCAAATTCATTAATTCATTGGCTTAAAATAGCAAATAAAAGCTTAGTGAATTATTCTCTGATACTACTTAGTTTAATATATTTAAACTTTGCCTGAATCCCATCTAATATTTCTTATCTATTTATATATATAAATAGATATATATGGAAATAAGAATATGTCAAAAACAAAGTCTGGCTTTAAAATATCAAACAAATAATGGAAAGCTCATATATATATGTTTTATATATATATTATATATTATATAAAATATTTAACAATCTGAGCCTTCCATTATTTGTTAGATATTATATATATATAAGCTTTCCATTATTTGTTATTTTATATATATATTATATACATATATGAGCTTTCCATTATTTGTTAGGTATTTTAAAGCCAGTCTTTGTTTTTGACATTATAATCTTATTTCTTCTTCTTGAAGTTTTCTTCCTTAGACTGCACAAACCCAGTGTATTCTTTTTGTTCCCACAGGCACCCAGTCAGTCAGAGTCAGAGCCAGAGAAGGCTCCATTGTGCAGTGTGCCCCCACCCCCTCCTTCAGCCTTTGCAGAAATGGGTAGTGATCACACACAGTCATCTGCAAGCAAAATCTCACAAGATGTGGACAAAGAGGATGAGTTTGGTTACAGCTGGAGTAAGTTGTCTTTTTGTGATGCATTTAATTATAAGAGGTATTAAAATAGCTCTGAGTTTCTCAAGGATTGTGCCCTGGATAAATAAGTATGTTGCAGCTTTGTGATATATACTGCAGTTCTGTGTGGAAAGAAATAGTGTTTGTTTTGCTTGAATACAGCATACATTCCTGAGGCATGAAATCATACTCTTCTTTCCTTTAAAAGTGCTGTTAAAGCTCACTCTGCCTTTTGTGTGAGAATTAATAAGGACAGGGCACTCTCTCAGAAGCTCTGCCACTCTGTGTCTTGAACAAGTCACCACCCCTTTCTGGGCCTCAGATTCCTCATGTAAAATCTGGCTGTTGTTGATATCACACCTTGAACTTCTGGTGTATTTTCTATACCAGAATGGTGATGTAGTATAATTGTGGAGATAAAAACTTTAGGTATTGACTAAACTGTTTAACTGTCTCTAAGCTTTAGCCTAGTGATTATCTCTCTTTTTAAAATGGAGTTCTCCCCTCAGGTTGCTAACATTCAATTAGACAGTGCCAAAAGAGTGCTAAGCACAGCGCCTGGTGCCCAGCAGTCTTTCATAGGCAGCTATTATTAGGACCAATAGGGAGTCTCTGTTTTCTAAGCAAATACCATTTTGCAGGAAAATATTTAAAATTTAGCCCAAAGTTATCAATGTCATTGTTTTAAAAAGTTTTATTTTAAAAATTGAATTATTTCCTTTAAGAAAGCTGTGGTACATCTTTTTAGGAAGTACAGAACATAAAAGTTGTGCTGCTATATTGTGGGAATCAGGAAATAGTTTATGAGGTTGATGCAGTTAGGAATCAATGTAGAATGCATGACATTAGCCCATTAGCCATATAGTAACGTTTTCTAAGATGACTGGTAAAGTTTGTAGGTTTCTCAGTCTGTTCTCAGTGATGCTAGAGCATATTGTTAACAATCAATGGGGTCAGAATGTACTGTTGAGGAAAATGTGAACTGGAATGTTTCGGTTTTCTATTATGAAGCCACCCCGAAATGTAATGGCATAAAACAATAATTTATTATTAATCTATCAAAGGGCAGTGGGTGACTGGGCCCAACTGGGCTGGACTTCCAAGACAGTTCATTCACGTGGTTGGCAAGTAATGCTGGCTGTTGGCTGGTTGCTCATCTGTGGCTGTGCACTGGAGCACCTACATGAGGCCTTAGCCCTCATAGATTGAATAGGGTGCACAATAACCATCACCTCTTGAAGATGTGGGGTAGGAGATGTAAATGGTGTCATCTAATTAGGAAATGTGTCCCAAAGCTGAGATACATATATCAAGTTGTCCTGGCCTGATAGCTCTGTGCAAAAAGGAAGCTCATTTCCTTCATTTTGCATATATCTACCAAGAAACTACCCAACATGATGTGGTATACAATGTTGATATTCCAGTGGGAGAAAAGCTCCCACTGTTCAGTGAACACAGATATTCTGGATGCCTCAGTTCTGTTCTCCCCTGCAAATGATCAAGTTTCTGGTTTAATCATAGTCTTTTGAGAGTTTGTAAATATGAATTGCTTCTCTTTGGCATAACCACCCCAAGGTGGACTGATTAATCAGACATTGTGCTCTCTGCACCCTAGATGCAAAGAAATTCCTCAAAGTTTGGGTCCTCCAGGAAACCAGTCCTGATGCCCAAGTGACTAGTCTATTTAGCTTTTAACTGACAAAGATTACATTTTGGTACAAAATACTGCCCTTTTGAGATAAAACTAAATAGCTTTCCACAGTAAAGCATTTGACTGTAAATTAACTTTAAATATGTATTTGTTGTTGTTGTTGTATGTAGAAAATATCAGAGAGCGTTATGGAACCCTAACAGGTGAGCTGCATATGATTGAACTGGAGAAAGGTCATAGTGGTTTGGGCCTAAGCCTTGCTGGGAACAAAGACCGATCCAGGATGAGTGTCTTCATAGTGGGGATTGATCCAAATGGAGCTGCAGGAAAAGATGGTCGATTACAAATTGCAGATGAGCTTCTAGAGGTAAGTTTTTGTGGAAAACTCTGAATTTATTCTTGTTTTATAAGTGTAATGGAACCGTCAGTTTCCAGAAAATCACCTATACCTTATAGCGACTGAGAAAGCCATTGCTTGCTTAATAAAATAGATGCATTGCAGCAAATCTGGCTCTAAACCAAATTTCTACTAAGTAGAGTCCATGTTCCCATTAACATCCATTAAAAGGTCATGACTGTGTAGCACCAGAAACAATTTTTGCCCCAAGATAGTAATAAAGCTCACACTTCAAAAGCATTTGTTTTGTGTGCTGCATTTTTATTAGGAGTTTTTGAAAAGCCAAGTGACCATTCATTCCCCAGAGGCTGACCCACTGGACATTCTGGAACTTGAATCACTAATGGGAGAAGTGATGAGGGTGAGGTGGGGTGGGGTCAAGGTTAAGGCTAAATAACAAGCAGTAACTCAGCCTGCCAAACAAAATAAATTTGTGGACCATACTTTATAGGGTTTAGAATTTTATTTGCTTGTGTTGTTTGTCCTTGCCCCTCCTGGGCTGGGATCCACATGATTTTATACTGCCTTTATACTCTTCCCATGCTGAGTATGTTTCTCCCTATAGACACGGAAGGCTCAGTTGGCAGTGACTAAACGACCAAATGACTGAGCCAGTCATTTGCATTAGGCACTATACTGTTTAGGCACAGTTTGCTGCCTAAATCCTGAATCTACCCAGCATTCCTTCTCCCAGTGACCTATTTCCAGGGCTTGAGTTTTAAGACTAAGTGGGAAATACGACAGTAAGGAACTTCCCAGGATGGTCTTGCAGATGACAAGTTTTTCCACAGAACCCTCATTTTGTGCAGAGCATCCTGGGAGCCCAGTGCCTGCCAGGAAATTTGCTGTCTGCTCTCCTGCAGTTGGTCCCAGTGGTGCCTCTTTATCAGCAGTCCATGGATGTCAGACTTCATGTGCATTATTTTAACGCTAGCTTTAAACATGAGCTATTCTTTTATTCACCATGAAAAGTGAGGTTCATGTTCTGGGGAGGAAAATGTATAACATTTAATATAAAGTATATTTTAAAGGAAGAAAAAAATGTGCTTTTCATTAATGAGGAAGGATGATAAAAATTTATGATACTAAAATTTCAGACCCAACTAATGATATTTATTTCTCACAGATCAATGGTCAGATTTTATATGGAAGAAGTCATCAGAATGCCTCATCAATCATTAAATGTGCCCCTTCTAAAGTGAAAATAATTTTTATCAGGTGATCATTTTTCTTTTGCTAGTTTACCAAATACTTTTTGTTAGCATTTCTACTCGGAATTCTTTTGAATGAAAATAAAACATTTGTGGCCAGGCGTGGTGGTTCACGCCTGTAATCTCAGCACTTTGGGAGGCTGAGGTGGGCGGATCATGAGGTCAGGAGATCGAGACCATCCTGGCTAACATGGTGAAACCCCGTCTCTACTAAAAAAAAGAACAAATACAAAAAATTAGCCAAGCATGGTGGCACGTGCCTGTAGTCCCAGCTACTAGGGAGGCTGAGGCAGGAGACTTACTTGAACCTGGGAGGTGGAGGTTGCAGTGAGCTGAGATTGTGCCATTGCACTCCAGCCTGGGCAACAGAAAGAGATTCTGTCTCAAAAACAAGAAAGAAAAGAAAATATTTGTAAATATGTAAGTGTCATAGTTCCAGGTTTTGGGGGTTAAACATTTTTCTCTGATAACCTTCTGACTTTTGAAGTAAGAGAATGAAAATAATACCATTATGTTATAACAGGTTGTTGTTTTTTTGCTTTCAGAAATAAAGATGCAGTGAATCAGATGGCCGTATGTCCTGGAAATGCAGTAGAACCTTTGCCTTCTACCTCAGAAAATCTTCAAAATAAGGAGGTATATGTAACTTATGTTTATTTCTCTGGGAAGACTTGATTGATGTGCACCTTATTAATCAAACAATTACCTAACACTTAGAGAGGGATCTTGGAGGTAGATAAGTTATAGCCTTGGCCTTCAAGGAGTGTAAATCCTAGTATAAGAAGACGCTCATGGAAATCAGCATACCACTTATGTGAAGAGTACTTGTAGTCTGCCTAGGGAATAGTGAGGGTAGGAAAAGAGTTATCAGTTCTGCCTCTGAAAAGAAATTGAGAATAAAACTTTATAGGGAAGGTTACATGTGAAGTGTATGTTGGAAGATTTGGGGGGTAAAAATGTTGTAAGCAGAGGGCATGGAGTGAGTAATGGCATGGATACTCTGGCCAATGCAGGGAACAAAATTATAGAGCATCACTCAGCAATGAGGGGCAGGGAATGGGAGCTAGTGGGGAAAGGGTCAGTGTTAGAGGGGAAAGGGTCAGATCACGGAATACACTGGTAGGCTAACATGTGCCAGCCTTGTGTTTGAGACAGTGTGGAGCTCAAAGAATGAGAAGTGTGTAGTTAAAAATTTCTCTGGGAGTACTGTAGAGAAAAATCAGAGATAGCAGGGGAGAGAAGTTAGAGGAAGTAAGATAATTATTGGAATAATTCAGGAAACAGTTAACGAGGACCTGAACTAAAGCTAGAAGAGGGAATGGTTACATCAGATGTTTAAGACCCAAATTGGTAATACTTCATCCCCAAATAAATGTACTCATTGAGGAAAAATGAATGGTTGAAGATGTGTTTATCCAACAAATATTTTCTGAGTACTCTGCCTTATACCAGATATTGTTCTTCGGACTGGAGAATAAAACAGATAGGATATACAAGGTTTTCAGATGTCTGACTTAGTGATATGAGGGGTGGCTGTCTTTTACCAAATAGAAAATACAGAAAGATATTTGCAAAAATATGGTACATTCTATTTGTGGCAGGTTAAGAACGAAGTGCCTGTTGGATAGCCTGGTAGAAGTGTACATTGGGACATTTGGTCTCCAGTTTAGAGATGATTTCCTGTAGATGCAGATTTGGCATTTCTTAGCCATGGAAGCTGAGGTGCTTGAGAGAGCATTTAGAGAGAAAGAAGGCCAAGGGCACAATCATGTGGTAGCAACAATAAGGAGGAAGGTGAACAAAGAGATCAGAGACTATGAAGAACCAGGAGGGCATGTGGCAGAGCAGCAGAGGAGAGTTTCTTTCAAGGGTACACTCCACAGCTCTACATTCTGCCATGTAGCAAGAATCCAGCAAGAAGATGAGTAGAGAGAGTCCTTTGGGTTTGGTAACTAGGAGACTTTTAGTGGTTTTTGAGGAGGCAAATGATGGACAAGAAATCAAAGAGAGAGAGAGGCAGTGGCTAGAGGGTGACAGAGAATTGGGAGAGTGGTTTTGTTTTGATTTAGGAAAGCTTTGGATACATGTGTATGATGAATAAAAGGAGTTAGTAGAGAATGAAAAGCTTTAAATTAGAGGAACCTTGGTGATTTTCAGTGGGGGTAGCTGTAGGAAGAGAAACATTCTTTCCTAAATCAATATATAAAAATAGAGCTTATGTGTATATAAGATAGATGTACAAATCATTGTCTCATTCTGGCTGCTCCTAACGTTCAACTATGCCATGTGGTTATTTAAGATAACTAGGTTATAAAGTAATATATTTTGTTTTCATATTACTTGTACTAAATATGTCTCTTAAGGAATTTTTAATAACGTTCAGGTAAAACATTAAAGTTTTCAATTCACTTGATAAATAGCGCAGTTAAGAATAATGAATGGTGTTTCTGCTGGTGCTCTGTCAGTGAGTTTCACCATTTGGTATCTGGGCTGCCATCAGTTTTCGTTATACAGTAAATCCAGGCAGCCTTCAAGCCACTTGGTCTATCTGTGCTCTCAACTGATTGTTGTCCAGTTACACCTCATAAGTATTTTGAAAAGAATATAATGTTCATAAATTCCATGGAATGTTAAAATAGCAAAAATGTATTAAAATAAATAAATGTATTAAAATAGCAATAGTGTATTAAAATAAATGTATTAAAATAATTTTGTATAATGTATAAAATAATTTTGAATAAGTGGCCCTTATATTTAAACAAATCAAAATTCCTAACATGTAGTTGCCCTTTTTGTCATTTCTTTCCCTCTGTTAGACAGAGCCAACTGTTACTACTTCTGATGCAGCTGTGGACCTCAGTTCATTTAAAAATGTGCAACATCTGGAGCTTCCCAAGGTAAATCTGCTTTGAATTGGAATGAAATGATGTGAGTTCCTTTACATCAGTATTCTAATTCACTGTGTTCTCAAAAGTGTGGTCTCCAGATTAACAGCATCAGCATCATCTGAGATTTTGTTAGAATTGCAAATACTTGGGCCCACTCAAACTTACCTGCTGAATGAAAAACTCTAGGATTGGGCCCAGAAGTTTGTGTTTTATTAGACCTGCCTGATGCACATTTAAGTTTGAAAACTACTATGCTAACTGATACTTTATCAGGGTTCCAGCTTGCCCTTTTGTAATTATTCCAAATTATCAAATTTAGTTATCTGTCCATTGATTGCTTTACTAAGGTCCTGCTATGGAGGAAATAAAAATAAAGAAATAGAAGTTATAGTTTTGTCCTTTAAAAATAGGAAAGCTCATATATTTAGAGGTGAACTTTCGACTCAGATGATTGCCTTTAAGAGAGAGTTTGCTGGACAGAAACCTATAAATGCTTTTGGGTGCTTCAGGCTCATGCAGGTAAGCAGGTGGACAGTGGATGAGCATGAGTATAAGCTGAAAGAGCAGTGAAGTGCCCAGGAAGAAGAGGAAGGCAGGAGGTGGGGTAGGGAGGTCAGAGAATATTTATAGGAAATGCTGCAGACAGAAGGAAAGAGAGTGGTCCGTATTGCCACTCTCCAACCAGGAGGCAGTGCAGTATGATGCTTGAGAGCCTCGGCTCCAGAGTCATTCTGTCTGGGTTGAATCCTTGTTTCATCAAATACACGCTTCACACATTGTATGATCTTTCTTTGCCTCAGTTTCCTCATTTGTAAATTGAAGATGATAATAGCACCTTTATCCTAGCACATGGTCAGATTTTGTTAAGTATTCAGGAGAAAAAAATACCCTGACGATATTGATATTTTATTGCTGCTGTTTTTTACAGTGATAACCATATACAAAAATGCATTGCTCTAGTCTTGTACTATACACGTAAGAGAAGTCTTTATCATGATGGACTATTTCTGTTGTGGTTAAAAAGAAAAGAAGTTACTAAAGTCTTTTTACCTTTCTATCAAGAAGTCCATACACTTCAGTTTGAGAATCCCTCATTCGATCGCCATTTAAGAGAGATGACATCTTCCTCTTTCCCTTTCTGATTTCTGCTCTTAGTTTCCTTTCCTCCTAAATCCTGAAGAGTTTATAATATTTAACAGTGCAATCATTTTCCTATAATTTGTTAATTATGAAACATTTAAATGTATGTTGGATACTTTATAATGAATGATTTAAAAAAAAATCTGTTTATGTTGATCTTTAGAAAAGTCCAAAATTAGATAATTTAAAAATATCCTTTCATGGTATGGATTTTAATTTATCATCTGAGGCTTAGTATATTCTAGGATATAATGAGTGCCCAGGAAATGTTTGCGGAATGAACATGTTAGATGAATAAAGAGCAGCCTACTATAGTGGTTGGGAGCACAGACTTAAAGCCAGACCACTTGAGTCAGAGACCTAGATTTGTCACTCACTGGCTATGAGACTGTGACTTTGAGCATGTTTCTTAACCTGTACTTAGTTTTGCCTTTTGAAAATGGACTTAATAATTGTCCAACTTACCTCATAGACTTGTAGTGAGAATTAAGTATATATTGTGAAAATTAAATATACATACGTACAGTTTCCAGCACCTGGCACACATATACAAGTATTGCTTGCTATTATTATTGTTTTAATAATTAGGGATGAATAAGCTGGTATAGAGTTGTCTGATGGCTACTTGTCAGTGAGTTTCTCTGATG
Organism: Colobus angolensis palliatus; assembly: GCF_000951035.1. NCBI lineage: Eukaryota > Metazoa > Chordata > Mammalia > Primates > Cercopithecidae > Colobus > Colobus angolensis. The sequence continues at coordinate 9,877,254 of NW_012122487.1, forward strand.
TTTTCTGTTTCCACATTAGACTACCTGATTAAGGTGCGTGATAGATGTTCATAGCATCTTAATCCCCTACTCAGAACGTCCTAAGGACGTTCATTTTCAAACAGATACATTCAAGTTCTTTGGCTGGGCATTTAGCAATGAGGATGGACAGAAACCTGTGCTGTCTGTCAGAAGCCCTTCTTACATCCTGAGTGATCGGCTATAAATCACTTAATCCCATTGGTTCTCACTTTCTTCTTCTGTAAATGGGGCTGCCTATATTAAGGGTTATTGTTGGGATTGGATGAGCTAATGAGCAAGGTTCCTTCGTTCTGCAATATAAAAGCTGGTTTCTGCCTTTCGCCTCCTTTTTTATTTATTCAGCAGATGTCTATTATGTGTACTTCCCTTTCTAAATTAGATGCTATTGAGGAATGCAGGACCTTGGAGAACCTCAGTGTATTGCCCACTGAAAGCTTCCATTTATATGTAGATTTCAAACAAATCTAAAGCTCAGGTAGCTAGAATGTATTTATTGATGAAAGCCAAAGTAAGTAAGGGGATACAAGAATCTTTTAAAAGTAGCTAGACAGAAGAGGCAATTAACCATGATTTTAATGATTTTAAGTGTGGGCTTTGGAGTCACTTAACTTCTCTGGGCAATAGGCAAGCCATTTGTTCCATGGTGAGCAGGTATATGCAAACCAACCTCCAAAGACTGAGGGAGCTGGGAGCCTGAAGAAAGAGGCTGACAAATCCAGTTTATCAGAAAGAAATGCTTAATAAGGACTTATGTACAGAAGCCATGTTGCTGGTGGCCACAAGACAGTGGATCCCAGCATCCACCCTCCAGAAAGTATTCTTTACATAGCAAGGATAAAGACATGTAGCTGGTCACGTCTCAGAGTTTCTCGCTGAAACTTGTTACCAGTGGAGAGGTTACGTAAACATCTTTATGAAGGATTATCTATGCTACAGGGCTCACTACAGAACACCTTGGTATGCAGGAGTCAAACACGGGTCACCATGGCAGTTTCGCTTCAAGGTGGTGTCACTCTTGCCATACAGCAGGCTATTTTTCTATACCGTTTAACTTCTCTGGGTCTCACTTTCCTCATGAGATGAGGAGAATCCCTTTACATTAGAGATGCTTTTGTAAGGATTAAATGAAAGAATTTATACAAAGTGCTTACCACAGTGCGAGTTATTATAATTATTTTTGTTAATACTTCTAACCATGAATTTCTGAGTTCCCGATAGAATATATCCTTGGAAACATCTCTTGAGGAAGCCATTGTTAGAAATGACGTTAAGTGACATATTGCATTAAGCCTGGCACTCCTAACCCCATTATTACATGGCTCTGAGAATAAAACTCAATTAAGCAAAGAAGGGAGAAAGACACAGCTTCTAACACTCATGAATCAGCTTAAATCTTTTGTCATTTTTACTATCCTACATTTTTTTAAAATTATAGTTAGTTATTTGACTTAATAATTCAATGGTAATGTAACATGTGTTCATTATGTTATTTACTTCTTAGCAACCCTGTGAGCTTGCTATTATTTTCTCCACTTTGGACTGTTCCCATAACTCCAAATAGTAGAGCTGGAATTGAACTCTGGTCTTCTGCCTCCAAGTCCCATTTCCCATCCATTACCTATTTCAACTTGCTACTAGGCCCCATCTGCCTTTCTAAAATGCCTGTATGTTCCTTCTAGGAATCCTGTACTTCAGTCAAACTGATTGGAATCAAGAGCTCATGGAGAAGGTTTTGAGAATTTATCCCTCCTTGCCTTGGTTTATATCACTTGGTCTTTCTGACTTCTTTTAACATATAAATCCTACATACACTAAAGACCCAATTTAAATCTCACCTGTGTTTATTTTGAAATATTACTTCAATATTTTGGTTTATATAGTACTTACTATTAATGTCTTCATTTTGTTTGTCACTTAACCATGTTTGACCCGAGAGCTTGTCTCCTGTGATGAAATTTGATGTGGGTATCTTTTCTGTACATCTAAAACATACACATATTGAGAGAAGAAATTCTCACTTTTTCTTTCCCATTACTTACTGTCATGGACATAGTTCAGACTGAGTAAGTATCTGGGAAGGAAGAATGAATGAACGGTTATGTGCTGTACACGCATAAGGGGGAAAGATGTTGAGATCAGGAGAGTCAGGAAGAGAATAACTTTTGCATTGTCTAAAAGTGAGAGCTCTACTAACAGCTCATTTCTAGTTCTGTTTTGACTCCTTAGAAACTCTTAAGTCAATTATCTTTTTTTAATCTTTTCTATTTTTTAAAAATGGGAAAATAGAAGTATAAGCAGAAAGCTCCCATACATAGAATCTAAACCCACAGTAGCTGACTGAAATGCAAATTCAGTTGATCAGAAAACAGTTTTGATTAAAGGTTAATTTTTAGCACAGTTTGTCCTAGGAGGTACCCATGCATCAAAGCAGGTAATAGCCGCCTATGACTGTCAAAGCTGTGCTTCATATCCATACAATTTTATGTGGAGAAAGCCTTGAAATAGGATTAAGAGTTTTTCTTCTTTTGAATTTTAGAGAAGCTTCTACCTTCAAAATAATCCTCCAAATAATAATAATTTGTTGCGCTTAATTTGACTTTCCATTCTTGTTTATTACTCTTTTCTAGCTGCTGAATTATACAGCTCGTTCAAAAATATATTTCCTTGAAGCCAGGCACAATGGCGCATGCCTGTAGTCCTAGCTATGTGGGAGGCTGAGGTGGGAATTCAAGACCAGCCTGGGAAACATAGCAAGACCCCATCTCTAAAAAACTTTTAAAATAATATTTTAAAACAGAAAAAAAAACACGAAAATATATTTCCTTAATTTGTTTTCTGTTTCCTGTATGATAGTGTTTTAATAACTAGCCCCAAACAAAGTATCTCAGATCTCTTCTTGCGAAGGACTATATGCACTCTGGTAAAAGTAAGTTGGAAAGTTGAGCAGTTAAATAAAAAATTGCACACTCATATGCTGTTATCCTTTCTTATTTGTCATCCTGTTTTTCTTATTTATTTATTTATTTATTTTTATTTATTTTTTTGAGACTCAGTCTCACTCTGTTGCCTAGGCCGGAATGTAGTGGTGTGATCTCAGCTCACTGCATCCTCCACCTCCCAGGTTCAAGCGCTTCTCCTGCCTCAGCCTCCCAAGTAGCTGGGATTACAGGTGTGCACCACCACGCCTGGCTAACTTTTGTACTTTAATTAGAGATGGGCTTTCGCCATGTTGGCCAGGCTGGTCTTGAACTCCTGACCTCAGGTGATCCACCTGCCTCAGCCTCTCAAAGTGCTGGGATTACAGGTCTGAGCCACCACACCCAGCCTCATCCTGCTTTTCTGATACCACTAAATTGTTTGTTGATGTGTATATAGTTGTTTTTGTAGTATTCCAGTTGAGTTTGGGCATATTATGCATGCAGATTTGTTGCTATTGTTTCTTTTAGAACTCCTCTTATTGCAAATAACAGAAAAAAATGAACTAATTCTATTAGGTTTCATCAAGGAAGAGGATTTATGGACTCAGGTCAGCAACCTTCAAGGGTAGTTGGTTCTATGACTGAATAGTGTCATCAAGAGTCTGTTTCTTTCCCTGTCTGTGTGATACTGTGCCATTCAGTGTCAGCTTTATCCCAAGACTTGTCTTTCTCATGGTTTTAGAATGGCTGCCAACCATAGTTGGGCCATGCACTACTTCTTTTATATGTATCTTGGGGGAAGGGAGAGAATGGCTATTCAAGCCTTCTGAGCAAAAGTTCCAAGATTCATCCTAATTGAATCAGTTCAGATCATGTGTCTACTTTTGAGCCAGGGACTGTGACCATGAGACTGTAATTGTAGAATTGACTTCAGTTGTTCAAACCCCATTCTTGGAGCTCCTTAACTTTTGCTATGTAACAAATTACCACAAAACTTCACAACTTAAACAACAGGCATTTATGGTCTCACAGTTTCTATGGGTTAGGAATTTCAGAGCATTTTAGCTGGGGGATCTGCTGAGAATCTCTTGTGCAATTGCGGACACATTGCCAGCTAGGGCTACAGTCATCTCAAAATTTGACTGAGCTGGACATTGCTTCCAAGATGATTTACCCAAATGGCTGTTGGCAAGAAGCCTTATTTCTTCTAAATGGGGCTGCTTGAGATGGGTTAGGAATTTCAGAGCATTTTAGCTGGGGGATCTGCTGAGAATCTCTTGTGCAATTGTGGACACATTGCCAGCTAGGGCTACAGTCATCTCAAAATTTGACTGAGCTGGACATTGCTTCCAAGATGATTTACCCAAATGGCTGTTGGCAAGAAGCCTTATTTCTTCTAAATGGGGCTGCTTGAGTTTTCTTAGGACAATGGCGGCTGGCATCTTGCAGAGCAAGTTATCCAAGAGAGACAGCAAGGAGGAAGCCCCTTTGCCTTTTTTGACCTGACTGTGAAGTTATACACCATTACTTCTGCTTTATTCTCTTTGTTAGAATCAAGTCATTAAGTCTAGCCCCTGCTCTTAGGTTCCTTCTTGAAGGGAGAAGTATCAAAGAATTTCTGCTCATATTTTTAATCTACAGCCTGAAACATGGTGAGGGAAGAAGGTGGGAGAGAGAATATGGAGGTTGGGGGAAGAGAGGGGTGGGTGGGAAGGCTAGATATTCTAATAAAAATCAATTTGTGTAGAGGGGTAAGATGGGAAGCAGTATTAGGTAAACAATCAGCAAATACCCACTGTACCAATAAAGTACTTTCCTGACTGTTATGTGACAAGTATTATTATTCCATTTTGTAGACAAGAAAATCTAGATTTCGTAGGTAAGAAAATTGAGGATTAGAGATGTTAAGTGCCATATCCAAATTTCTATTATTAGGTAGAAGGTAAAGTCAATTCTGCCCACTCTAAAGGTGCAGCTTACTCTGGCAGATACACATGACTGATTATCTGGAAAGAAAGAGGTAGCAGAGAGATGGTCAGTGACAGTTTCAAACTCATCAGGCATTAATAATCTACCTCAGAAGAGCCGCAGGTTGATAATCTTTAAAATGATGTTGAAACCTACCTTGGTGTCCTAGCCATTACCATAAACATCTCTGATGGCACATTTAACTCATGTGTATATTTCAGAGAAACCATGTCAAGATTCCCTTTTCTTTTCTTTGCTTTTTGTAACTTTTCTCTGGAGAAAAAATTAGGTTGCTGGCTCTGGCCAGCATGAAAATGTTAAAAACTCGATTTTAATTTTATTAAAGTAAACATTAAAGAAAGCTAAAAGCCAATATTTCTGAACATTTGGTTTTGATAAAGGGAAATGTGGAAAATGTAGCAAAGTAGGTGTAGCTGCCTAGTCTTGGCAGGTTCTCGGAGCTTGTCTTGGGACTGAGAGGCATTTTCAGTCTGCAGCAGATTGAAATGCTGTTCTCTGTAGAAACAACTCTGAGTGTTCAGCCCCCAAAAGGACAGAGTCTGCACCAGTAATGGCAGTCTGCCTGCTAAAGGAAGAAGAGGGGCAGAAAAGAATGAAGGGGCTAGATCCTCTTGTTATTTCCAAGCCACAGGCCAGAGAGGAGGCGGGATTCTTTGGTTGGTTTTGAATGACTTACTCAGTCATTAGACAAAATTTGTAAATGCTGAATGTTTTGGTTGAATTATTGAATGTATTTTTGCTGTCTAGATATTTTGCTAAAGTTACTAAAGATGTCAGACATATGGGAAGAGCGACAACACTTGAATATTTGGTGGAGGAAAATTTATTCCTATTAGGAAAATTTGAAAGTTTGCTTAAGAAAAGACAAGATTTCTAAGATCTTAGATGTAAGATCTAAGGTCTTAGATTTCTGGACTTTAGAAGAGTTTTAATTGCTTTTCTTACCCTTGGTATCCATTTGGATAAAATTAATCTATCTCAAGTCTTCTGAGCATTTTTGTTTTTACTTTTCTAGGATCAGGGGGGTTTGGGTATTGCTATCAGCGAAGAAGATACACTCAGTGGAGTCATCATAAAGAGTTTAACAGAGCATGGGGTAGCAGCCACGGTGAGGTTTACCTTTCTTGCTGTCATTAAGTAGTTGGGGAGGGAATTATTTTGGAATATCACTCAAATTCTTCTACGTTTCCATTTAGGATGGACGACTCAAAGTTGGAGATCAGATATTGGCTGTAGATGATGAAATTGTTGTTGGTTACCCTGTTGAAAAGGTAATTTTCCAAAATAAAGCAAATGGTAATATAGGCCCATCCTTGGGCATGATTAAAGTGTTTGTGTCTGCAAATCATAGGGAATTAGGGTTTTGTAGCTGTAAAAGACATGTTCTTAAGGAAAAGAAGAGATTATTAACAAGTTCTTCAATTTCTATTTCTTATTTTCCAGGTAGTGTTAAGGTGTTTTTTGTTGCCACACAAATTATTCAGTATTCACTGGGCATTTTTGATAAATATTTCCATTTTTTCCTTAGGAAAACTTTAAACTCCTTAATAGTGACTGTTAGTGTGAAAATATTTTTAATGAATGTTTGCTGTTATAAATATCCACTGTGTATACTACTTTGTAAACAGATTGTAAGACTTAACCATTAAATATATAACTTTTATTAGGGTTAGACATATCTTGTACTTGAGTTTCCTCTCCTCAAAAGAGATCTTAATATTTATTTAGTATCTCATTTGAGGCCTTTTATTTATAACTGCCAGAAAAAAGCTTTGTTTCCTTGAAATATGGTATGCTTTTTCTTTCCTATAGTGAGGGAGAATCATATAACTGTTAATCATTTCTTCATTGTCCAGTAAGAAGCTTAAAGTTACTTTTTAAAAATTCAGTTTTTAATAAGTATTTAGGCCAGATCCTTTAAGCCATAAATCTATGTTTTAACTTTTCATTTGCCTTGACTTTTTTGTTGCATGCTTTTCTTATTCTGCTTGTAACATATGTGTTTCTATTTTATTAAAACTGTTTGTGTAAGCTGCTTCTATAGAATCAGGAAGTAGGTAAAATAACCCATATATCTTCTAAGGTTGTGGGCATCCAGAAAAACGGATGAGATTAGAGATGCAAAAAGTTGAAAGTCTTATATACGGAAAAATCTGGTCAGAGCTAGAAATTAACCATGGCCCTAATCTACATCAGGCATTTGGAAAAGCTAGAGAGAAATTAGAGCCATTTCTTTCTTTACCCAAGTCCTGACAAAGGAATAATTTGCATCTCTCTCTCCACTTAACCACAGAGAGAATTAGATTCCATTGGTACTGGTGACTCATTGGTATGTCAACTAATTCACCTTTGAATTTTGTTTCTCTTCCACACATACACCCTGCCAGTTTATTAGCCTTCTGAAGACAACAAAGACAACAGTAAAACTTACCATCCATGCTGAGAATCCAGATTCCCAGGCTGTTCCTTCAGCAGCTGGTGCAGCCAGTGGAGAAAAAAAGAACAGCTCCCAGTCTCTGATGGTCCCACAGTCTGGCTCCCCGGAACCAGAGTCTATCCGAAGTAAGGCCTCTGGGCTCGTGAGAGTCCTGCACATATGGAACACCTGAACTCAGCAGAGGGTTTCTGCTTGGGAGAATGTACAGCACATAGATTGCCTGCCTGTGGCTCATTGTTTGGCAGGTGGTAGTCAGGGATCCCTATGGTGAGGGCAGGGTATAAAGAGAGCACTTCTAGAAAAAGAGTACTGGACTGTTAGGCAGGCAATCTATGTGCTGTACATTAAGCAGCTGTGGCATCTTAGTAAACCTATCCACTCAAAGCCTCAGCTTCTTCATCTCTAAAACAAGGGAATGGTATTCTTTGCTCTCCAAAAATCTATTGCTAAGGGCACCTTGATTCCAGGCATCTGACTAATGAATTAGAAATATCATTTTGTAGATTATTTTTTTAAACTGGGAAAATAATTTAACTTCCCTAAGTTTCAGTTTTCTTATCTGTAGAATGAATGTGCAATTATCCTGTTTCATAGGTGGGATCAGTACTGCCTGCCCCTATAAGAAACTCTTTAGTCATTGCCGTGGTCTACATAGCAGATCTGAGTTCTGTGCTTTAGGTGTAATAGTGGGTCCTGTCATAATGGAAATGGATTTAGGTTAAGTGAACCATAGGATGACACTTTAATGTGTCATTACACCTCCAGTCTAGTATACGGAGGTACATTATTCCTTTGAGTTACTTTTCGAGAAAGAATACACTGATGTGTAATAAAACAGTAAGTTTCAAGCTCTGCAGCATCAAAACTTTAAAAAATTACTTAAAGGCATTGGCTTTTTCTGTAACAGGGAGTGGGGGGAGAAATTTCTTTTGGCCTCCAAACTGTTCTTTTAACAGTTTTTTAAGGAAACACTAGTTTAAAACATTTGTAATGTACTTGGATGAAAAAGTCTTAAAGTAATACATCTCCGAAAATAATCCTTTATTTAGAAAGACTGGATAATTCACTGAAGTGCTAAAAGATTTTATGGAAATTTTCTCATTTTTCAATTTTATGTTGATCCCTAAATAGTGTTGTCTATAAAAATATGAAATGCTAAATGAAAACTTAACATAAAAGAAAATATCTTACACCTGTTCTTACCATTTAAGGAGCAAGAAAATAGTCTGTTTCTGATTTCCTAAAAAGAGAACATCTTGTCTAAAGCATACGCTACTATACCAAGTGTCCTAGCTTTCCCAAAACATGCTATTTTGCTGTATGCTCTTTGTTTTATCATAAAACATATGATATGATATGAAGACTCTCATAAAATAACGTGTGAAATTATATTCCCCTTTTCTCGTGATCTATTCTTACCTATTCATTTCGGAACATATATGCACCAGGATTTGACATCTGAATGTATAAAACATCAAGTGAGACCCAAGGAGGAAACTGCAAATGGTCCTTTTTTTTGCTTAGAATTGATTACATAAGAAGAGATGCTCTAGGATAAGAAGGAAACAAAAATGTAAAAAGCCCTGAAAAGCAGGCATCACAACCAAAATTATTGATGTGTTTTGTGGTCTTCCCTGAATGTACTTCTAGGTCTTTGCAACATATCTCTGTTCTGAGTTTTATAAATCTTTTAATTCATAAGAAATGTGTTTGGCTTTATTGAAATGGATAGTATCAAAGTGAAACTTGAGGTTCGATTTAACTCTGTTCTCTCTTCTTCATATCCTATCCTTTATATCTCTAGCAATTTAAAACATGCAGGATAGTATAGAAAATAATTAAATAGGTAATTTTCTGCCCACTACCTTAAATTAACAATGGTGATTTAATCACATTTGTTTTACTTTTAAATATAATTAAAAGATTGAGGTAAATATAAAGTCTCTTTTTGTCCACGGTCTTGGACCCATTTCCCTGCCCATCCCTCAGAGTCAATCTGTGTGGTGAGTTTGATGGATATGCCTTGTAACCAATTTTTATTTGTATTTCATTTTTAACTTATTTTTAGATACAAGCAGATCATCAACACCAGCAATTTTTGCTTCTGATCCTGCGACCTGCCCCATTATCCCTGGCTGTGAAACAACCATCGAGATTTCCAAAGGGCGAACAGGGCTGGGCCTGAGCATCGTTGGGGGTTCAGACACACTGCTGGTGAGCACCACTCAGAGGTGCTTCTGCACAGGCGGTCCTTCAGCCAGGTCTCAGAGACCATTATGGGGAGGTTTCTAGCAGTTCTAGTGAAGGAAATGTGAAGGCCGAGAAATTTTGTATTTGTTTGTTATTTTAATTTATAAGGCAAATATTCAGTTGGGTACGGGGGGTTTTCCTTTGAGCAAGCCAGTAAATACTGACTTAGCAAGATTCTGCTACACTGGTGATTTTGACCTTGAAATTTCAAAGTGTTTCTATCAGTTCACCAGTCCTTGCTACATTTTAATTTCCTTTTTGCTGATATCCAGGTTGAGTTAAACCCATTTTAAGAGGAGTCTGAGCCAGGTGCGATGGCTCATGCCTATAATCCCAGCACCTTGGGAGGCTGAGGCAGGTGGATCACCTGAGGCCAGGAGTTTGAGATCAGCCTGTTCAATATGGCAAAACCCCAACTCTACTAAAAATACAAAAACTAGCCTGGCATGGTGGCGTCTGTAATCCCAGCTACTTGGAAGGCTGAGGCAGGAGAATATCTTGAACATGGGAGGCAGAGGTTGCAGTGAGCTGAGATTGCACCACTGCACTCCAGCCTGGGTGACAGAGTGAGACTGCATCTCAAAAAAAAAAAAAAAAAAAAAAGAGAGAGTTTGAAATATTAGATACTTTGTAGACAAAATTTTCTAAATGCCAAAAATACCTTAAAAATAATTTCATTTATGGATAAGAAAGTTGTCTCTCATCTATGTATGCATGTTTTATTTTATAGTTTTTTCTTTAATCTTCTCTATCATTAGGAAAAATGTATAAGCTCCTTTGAGCCTTTTAGCAAAAACTGTTGTTACACTTTCCCTTGAATTATATGGGGCTTGTACCTGTAGAGCCAGAGTTTATAATCCTTATTGCTGTCTGTCAAAGTGTAATGTGTTTGGACTCCATTTCTGCTCACCATTCCTAGGAGAATGGGATAAGTGTGGGTATGTTTTGTTTGGGCCCTTAGGGTGCCATTATTATCCATGAAGTTTATGAAGAAGGAGCAGCATGTAAAGATGGAAGACTCTGGGCTGGAGATCAGATCTTAGAGGTATAGAATGCCTGTTTTTGACCTTCAAAATTAACAGAGAAAAGGCTCCTGGGGGGAGTGTTTCTTTCTTTGCTTCTTTCTCTCTCTCCCTTTCCCCACCTTACTCCCCTTTGCTTCTCATGTTCCTCACAGTCAGTGTCCCATTTCTGTCCAGGTGAATGGAATTGACTTGAGAAAGGCCACACATGATGAAGCAATCAATGTCCTGAGACAGACGCCACAGAGAGTGCGCCTGACACTCTACAGAGATGAGGCCCCATACAAAGAGGAGGAAGTGTGTGACACCCTCACTATTGAGCTGCAGAAGAAGCCGGGAAAAGGCCTAGGATTAAGTATTGTTGGTAAAAGGTGTGACTGAGGAAGACAAACCCAATGCTCCCTTGGAAATGATGGGACTTAAATTATTTTAAAGAGTAGTAGCAGTAGCTGAATCTTTTATCAGTGGCTAGTGTTCAATAGGTAATTGTTAGACCCCTCACTACAGAACCATAAAAAGATGTCAGTTTTGGACTTTTAAAATCAGAATATTGGAAGGTTTTGAAGGTACTTAACAAAAAGTCATTTGGTATATTTTTGAGCACCTGCTATGTGCTAGGAAATACGTAGTTTTCAGAAACACGGTTAAAGAAGACATGGTTCCTGACCTCCAAAAACTCATCGTCTGGTGAATGTTGAATTAAATATATTCTTGCAACAGAGGAATCTATTGATGAGTGACAAAGATGCGTTGTGGGGGACCCATGGTAGCAAAGGAGAAAGAGACCAATTGACCCTATTTAATGAAAGTGAATTAGGGAAAATTTCCAAGAAAAGAGGTGTCTGAGCTGAGGCTAAAAGTGATAAGTGAGAATTGGTTTATTAAAGGAGAGTGGAAGATACTGTAGGGAGAAGGATCAGAGTGAACAAGAGTGTGCCATCAATAGGACCTAAAGCAAGGGGCCTGGGTGGTAATGGAATAGTGAATGCACAAAAATTCACAACCTAATTCATTTATATATGTTCATTTTAAAAGTATTTACATATAAGTAATATTAACAAATTCATTTACAAGCGATACTAACAAATATATAATCCAGCAAATTTCATAAATCTTTCTTCCTTTTAGTATTATAAGCCCATCTGGATCTGATCTCAGAATCTACCAGTTAGTTAAACTTGTGAAGTCAGCATTCAGTAAAAAGCGCACCTGCAGTCTGCAGTGGCCCTAAGTTGATTTCGTCATTCCTTGGGCCTCATATAGCCACCATTTCAAATCAGCTTATTTTTTCCAGTGAGTCAGAAATCTGTGAAATGGTGATCTTTATGTCAGGATATCCTTCTTTGGAAATAGGCATTCTTCAGAATTGCCAAACCAGCAGCATAGACCCCTGGTTCTGCAGTGACTTTTCTGTATGGAAATAAAAAGCATTTACACCATTTTGTTTTCTCAGAGACAGCTAAAGGCTAATTATTTTTAAACACAAAGAGTTTAGCATATTATTTGAGTCTCAGTGGGAATATGTCTAAAAATTATATTTTTTTTTGGAATACAGTATCAGTAGCCTAGTTCTTATGAAATATGACATGGGTAACATGGCTACTACAGGATGTGGGGTCACCAGATCATCATAAAAGCCACCATTAATTAACCCTAAACTCTATGAAGACCGTACAAAGACCATCTAATCCAATATCCAGTTTATAAAGATGGGAAAGTGGAAGATCAAATGGTGAAGTGGTTTGATGTCATGACCTTGGCAAGAACAAGTGATACAGTTCAGCTTTTACTATATATTTCTATTTATGGTTATCTTCATATCTTTAGAAGTTTTGGAGGTTTTTTTATAGTTTTGTGAAAGAACGGTTGGGAATAAGAGTTGTGTTTATTTTGCATAAACCTGTCTCGTGTGGAAGATGTGTAATGATTTCAAATAAAAGACATCACAGCAATGGTATTTAGATTTTGAGTTAATAAATGGTGTTTAGTTTGAGATACACATCTGTTATGATTTTCAGTTATATTAATGATGTTGATGGTGATAGCAACATATTTATTTAACCACAAGTTACTATCATTCAAAGCTCTATTCTCGTTTGTAAAGAACAGCAGAGCTTGCATCCAAGGACTGATTCTTAAGTCTTACTTTTGCCACTTAGTAGCTGAGTGACCCATAAAATGAGAATGATAATACACACTGCTACTCACAGTGTATAATTGATGAAGAATAAATATGTTTATTGGAGATCATTTCAATCTATGAAGCACTATAAGACATAAGCTGTTACTTATCAAAAAATATAATTCTAATGTTGCCCCAGTGTTGCTCCAAATAATAAAACTTTTAAAGTCATAAAAACAAGTAAAAATTTTGGGCAAAAACATAACTTTTTATTAAATAAGCATTGCATTACAGTTGAGGAAAAGATAATGTTGAAATTCAAAATTGTGTGCAGAAACGATACTGGAGTATTTGTGTCAGACATTGTCAAAGGAGGAATTGCAGATGCCAATGGAAGACTGATGCAGGGAGACCAGATATTAATGGTGAATGGAGAAGATGTTCGTAATGCCACCCAGGAAGCGGTTGCCGCTTTGCTAAAGGTAAAAGATGCCAAAAATAATTCTGTGTAATAGCATAGAAGAAAAAAGAGAATTTTAACATTGGGCTATCATAGTCAAATTACTAATGACTTCTCTTTATATTTAAAGTGTCACCTCAAGGCTGGGTGCAATGGCTCACGCCTGTAATCCCAGCATTTTGGGAGGCCACGGTGGGTGGATCACTTGAGCCTAGGAGTTTGAGACCAGCCTTGGCAACATGGCAAAATCCCATCTCTACAAAAAAAAATATAAAAATTAACTGGGCATGGTGGTGCATGCCTATAGTCCCAGCTACTCAGAAGGCTGAGGTGGGAGGATCGCATGAGTCTGGGAGGCAGAGGTTGCAGTGAACTGTGGTCATGCCACTGCACTCCAGCTTATGTGACAGAAACCCTGTCTCAAAAAAAAAAAAAAGTCATCTCAAATCTTTTAAAATGGAAAGACTTTATCATTTATCTTCCATAAAAGGGAATGTTTGCTCCAAATACTAATCTGACTCAAAATTATTGAACTATTTGAAATTGACATTTAAAATCAGAAGCAGAATGGTCATCCTTATGCAACGAAGGTAATTTAATGCAGATTCACTTGGCAGTACCTTCACTGGGGATTATCCTAATTATAAGGCCTCCATCCCTAGATATCATTCTAAACTCAAGTACATTTTACATTATAAAATTGGTTTCCTCCAAAGAAAACTCACCATGAAGGATCATTATCCAATTGGAAAGGCAGAACCAGTTTCATTTTTAAAAATGAATTAATTGTAAAGCACAGAAAAGTCACTTGACAATTCCTGGGACTCTAGGCATATTCTCTGTCAGGGAATATTCCAGTTTCTAGAGGGAATTTGCATTCCTGTAAATAGGCAATGCTTGTCTCCTTGTTTTCTAACCTAATGTGTTTTATGACCTGAAGAAGTATAATTTAACATTAACTAGAAAACTGTCATCATCAGTACCCATATCATGGGTAGCAATTAACATAAGCCTGCATGATAGTGCCCAGCAGCAGTAGAGCTGTTGGAGGTCTAATACGCTAAGGGGAGCCTCTGAGTGGCTGGGCTTCATGGAGGGATTTTCAAGTGGGCCCTTGGTTTACATAAACCAAACATATGAATGTGTTTATAAATTGGTTATTAAAGCAAAGTTAACATCTATCACTTCTCATTAGGGTTCTCAGTCTTTAAAACATAATGTAATTAGAATTCTTTAAGGAGGAATACATTCTTTTTGGAGACACATTAAAAACAATTGTTATCTCTTTAAGAATTATATATCCTAAAGAGAGGAAAAATGGAAGCATCCATAAAACAATGTAAATAATTTTAAAACCAGTCATTTAAAAAGCTAGTCTGGCCAGGTGTGGTGGCTCATGCCTGTAATCCCAAAACTTTAGGAGGCTAAGGCGGGCGGATCACCTGAGGTCGGGAGTTCAAGACCAGCCTGACCAACATGGAGAAACCCCTTACTAAAAGTACAAAATTAGCCAGGTGTGGTGGCGTGTGCCTGTAATCCCAGCTACTTGGGAGACTGAGGCAGGAGAATCACCTGAACCCGGGAGGCAGACATTGCAGTGAGCCGAGATCTCACCATTGCACCATTGCAGTACAGCCTGGGCAATAAGAATGAAACTCCATCTCAAAAAAAAAAAAAAAAAAGCTAGTCTGAAAGTACATAATGAACACCATAAATATTTGTATAACTTACATGTTTGTTGCTGCCGCTTATTTTTGTTTTATTAATTTTTCATTTAAAAATCTTATATAAATAATCCTTAATACACAACTTCACATAAAGTTCTTCATGCACATAGAGTTCATTGAAGTGTTATTTGTAATAGTGGGGAAATTGGAAGCAACGTGGCTGGCAAAAACTACATAAACTTTGGTGTAAATAGTAAGGATGCATGGCAAACGTGTATCTGTTTGAAAGGATGTTCATGACAACTATTTTATTTTATTTTATTTTATTTTATTTATTTATTTATTTATTTTTGAGACGGTAGCCCTGCTCTGTCACCCAGGCTGGAGTGCAGTGGTGTGATCTCAGCTCACTGCAAGCTCCCCCTCCCGGGTTCGCACCATTCTCCTGCCTCAGCTTCCAGAGTAGCTGGGACTACAGGCCCCTGCCACCACGCCCAGCTAATTTTTTGTATTTTTAGTAGAGACGGGGTTTCACCGTGTTAGCCAGGATGGTCTTGATCTCCTGACTTCGTGATCCACCCATCTCGGCCTCCCAAAGTATCATGACAACTATTTTAA
The DNA here is from genome assembly GCF_000951035.1 of Colobus angolensis palliatus. Lineage (NCBI taxonomy): Eukaryota > Metazoa > Chordata > Mammalia > Primates > Cercopithecidae > Colobus > Colobus angolensis. Next base: position 9,892,758 of record NW_012122487.1, read on the forward strand.
CATGATAAAATATATACAGTAGTCACTCCTAATCTGCAGTTTCTCTTCATGTGGTTTCAGTTGCCCACAGTATAGTAAAATAAGGCATTTTTAGAGGGAGAGAGAGATCACATTCATATAACTTTTATTACAGCACATTGTTATAATTGTTCTATTTTACTATTATCCTCTTATTGTGTCTAATTTATAAATTAAACCTTATTTTACGTTTATAAATTAAACCATATGTATAGGAAAAAATATAGTATATGTAGAGTTTAGCACTATCTATAGTGTCAGCCATCCATTGGTGGGGGGTCTTAGAACATATTCCCCCCTACAATAAAGGGGGACTACTGTAATTAGTGGAGAATATAAGACAGAGGATTGTTTACGGCATAGATATAACTATGTAAAAAACACAATCTTTTAAGTTTTTTAAACACTAATTATGAGGTAACTGTTGGACTTACAGGTCCTTTTCTTCCCCCATCTTTTTTCATTTTATTTCCAAAATTTTCTTTAGTGGGTGTAAATTGCTTTTGTATTGGAAAAATTAACAATTTTTAAAAGAAAGCCCTTGATATTTGAGAGAAGTGTTACAGGTAGGTGAACAGGTTGCAACATTACACAGTGAATAATTAATGTATGGACTTGTTAACCTTACAGTTATGTAAACTGAAATATAAATAGTTTCAAGAAGAATTTGGTCAATTTGCAGCAAAGAAACCCCAAACCAAACAAATAAAAAAACAAACTTATGGATATTACAAGTCAAGTTTTGACCTTTCACAGTATGATTCATGATCAACATCTTCAAGAGTAACACATCCCTTTGTACTTTCATCACTGAATAATATCAGTGCCCAATGTTTGTGTTAATCTTACTCCATTTTAGACACTGTCATAAGCGTTGTTCATGGATTATTTATCTCAACAACCTATAATGCTGTATATTTTTAAAATTCAGAGTAAAAGATTTATTAAGGTTAAATATCCATTGCGGTCACAAAGCTAATAAATCACATAGTCTTGATTTAATCCAGTGACTCCAAAACAGGATCTCAAACACCTCCTTGTGCTACTTCCATATTAGACTGTGCATCATTTCTTGCATGCCTATGGTTTATTTGTAAAGGGGTACAAGAAGATTGTCTTCAATTCATGTTTCCTGTTGATAGCAGTAGTTATCTAAATTTTATATCATAAGTTTATTTAGGCCCAGTGTGGTGATAAGAGAATTTACCCAATTTTCTAAGTACCTCTTCTATTGAGGGCAAAACAAGTTGCTGAGGTGGTGGTAGTGGTGGTTTCATTGTGTTTGCTTTTTTTTTTTTTTTTTTTTCCTGAGATGGAGTCTCAATCTGTCGCCCAGGCTGGAGTGCAGTGGCGCGATCTCGGCTCACTGCAAACTCCGCCTCCCGGGTTCACGCCATTCTCCTGCCTCAGCTTCCCAAGTAGCTGGGACTACAGGCGCCTGCCACCACGCCTGGCTAATTTTTTGTATTTTTAGTAGAGATGGGGTTTCACCGTGTTAGCCAGGATGGTCTTGATCTCCTGACCTCATGATCCACCTGCCTCGGCCTCCCAAAGTGCTGGGATTACAGTCACTTTGTTTTTTAAACCCGCAGTTATTCAGCTTGTTTGGCCTATCAAAATTAGTGTGTTTCATGAGATAGTTGCTCAGTTCTCCATTTCTTTTTGGTAGAAGTAGTCTCCATAGAAATCATGAGGTGATAAGACAGACACTTGGTGTTGCTGCTGCTGCTTGTTATTATTTTTATTAGTTTGAATGTTTTCTAAAAAAGCCATTTCCCACAAGGGATTGGAGGTATCCTTGCTTACAGAAATTCCAAAAGGAAGATGCCTTTCAAAAAAGTCTTGAAGAATAAAATGTATTCCTAAAGATGACTATAGCATTTTATTTAAACATTTCCATAAAACACCCCTCCATCCCCACCCCCAGTGTTCCCTAGGCACAGTAACCTTGGAAGTTGGAAGAATCAAAGCTGGTCCATTCCATTCAGAAAGGAGGCCTTCTCAAAGCAGCCAGGTGGGTAGCTGTGGAGTGCATCAGGGTGATGCAATCAGCATGCCAAGAGGACACATAGATGGCCCTGACTGTGGGTCTGTGTACAAGGTCTGGCCCCCTGGCAGCGTGGGATAGTGACTGAGGTAAAGAGTTTGAGACAGAGAAGAACAAGGAATCAGAGTAGCCAGGTAAACAAGGTGTAGCTGTTGAGTAGTTTGTAAGTTATTCTAAGGAAATTGATTTCAAGCATTCTTTTTTGACATGATTCTTTTTCCATAATCTCAAAAGGTAACTACCTAATATATGTAAAGCCTACCAAGATAACATATTTTTAAAATATTTTATAGCAACATCAATCAATATTCAACTGAAGAGTCCCATATAAGTGAACTGTAGATACTCAGCACCATGTATAAAAATATGATGTTAAATATTTCAAGACTCTTGACAAGACCTCTTGACCCTCTCCTCAGTCTTGTCTACTGATGGTGGAAGCCGATTTTCATCAGTCTGTCCTTAGAGACCCCATAGTAGGCCGGGCGAGGTGGCTCACGCCTGTAATCCCAGCACTTTGGGAGGCCGAGGCAGGCGGATCACAAGGTCAGGAGATTGAGACCATCCTGGCTAACATGGTGAAACCCTGTCTCTACTAAAAAAAAAAAAAAAAAAAAAAAGCCGGGCATGGCGGCGGGTGCTTGTAGTCCCAGCTACGCGGGAGGCTGAGGCAGGAGAATGGCGTGAACCCGGGAGGCGAAGCTTGCAGTGAGCGGAGATGCGCCACTGCACTCCAGCCTGGGTGGCAGAGTGAGACTCTGTCTCAAAGGAAAAAAGAAAAGAAAAAAAAGACCCGATACTAATTTTCTAAATTACTACCATAAGTTTCCTATTAGCTGACCCTAATTCTACAGTTTTTGTTTAAGTCCTAGTCTTCCTACAACATCAGTTTAAATTTAAAGATTAGTTTGAATTAGATTATGACTATCCACTAAAATTTTAAGTAGATTGGAATCAATTTCATCTACCCTTTTAGCTTTAATTTATTTATGTCACTAGACAAATTCTCCTTTTAAAAGAAAAAAAAAAAACACCAGTAGAAACTGTGTTTAAATTGCTCATCAAATTATCAAATGCCACTATTGCTTAACAGGTATGTGTCTCTAGATTAAATTCTGAAATAAGTGGTATTTAGGGAGTATGTTACTTGGAAAACATTCTGAAATAGTTGTGTATTTGTAGGTGAGTGAAGGCAGCCTGTCATCTTTCACTTTTCCACTCTCTGGATCCAGTACATCTGAGTCACTGGAAAGTAGCTCAAAGAAGAATGCATGTAAGATTGGTTCAGTATTTTAAACATGGTTTGAATTTTGGCTGTCAACACTGATTTTTTTTTCTTGTTTACCTCTGAGCTTTCTTTTCCCCCACATCATCCCATATCCTAATATAGGTACAAAAACATGTGTTAGCAAAAAGTCTGAACAACATAAAGTTGTGCCTATGGCAGCTTTTCCCATTTGATGTTTACCCTACAAGATACACTAAACATTTTAATCAGGATTCTGTAATTTTTTTTCTTACTAAGCAGATTGGTGTATTTGATTTTATTCCTTTTCTGTGTTTAATGTAACACCAGTAAATCAGAAGATGCCATTAAGTGAAGCCTTCTTTTTCCATGAAGATTGCAAAAATTTGAGAAAATTAATGTGATCCTCCTGTGTTTTAATTACGTGAAATCATGCTGCAGAGGAATTTTTGGCTTGGTGCATTGGTTGAGAGTTGTTCAAATTGAAGAAACTAACCATATGGCAATCTGTGTTTGCAATGTGACTAATATTCTAGAAATTTAGGCACTTAAGTTCATGAATATTTTTAATGCATCCATGACTTTATTCCTCTCAGCTGTGCACATGTGTCTTTCTATGCAAAGCACATTTTGCCCTTGACTCATTCAAAGTGGATTATGTAGTTATATAATCAACACTTAAAATGAGAAGGAAGAATGGGATGGTATATACGTTTTTCCAACTGGAAAAATAAATAGTTCCTATGTGAGACAGTTCTAATCATGTGTACTTGCAGCTTTGAGCACCCCCTTAAAAAAATAAGAAAGAAACCTAGGTTACTCTATTTAGTCCCACCCAGCTTTAGATATTTTAATGAAGATAAAAAGTGAATGAACATAAAATAACCCTATTTTATCTTTTTTGCCTTTACAGTGGCATCTGAAATACAGGGATTGAGAACAGTTGAAATAAAAAAGGTAACTTGGGGAGAGAAAACAATATAAACTCTGGTGTTTTCAGAGACATCTACTTATGCATTTTCTTGTTAACTTTCTTACTGTTTTAACGTATTCATCTCAAAAAAGCATGTATTATTACATATTACATGTGAAATAACATAATGCAGTCCTTAATGAATTTCCTGATCATAGTACCTCATTTGAAAAATCATTGTTTGCATACTCTCTTTTGCTGAAAATAGCATCAGCTTGACCCCACACAAAATAGTACGATGCCTCTCACTTCTACACTGATAAGTAAACCTTTCACTTCAGCAGATACTTATTAGTTTTGAAACGGATTCCCCCGACAGCCAAGCACAAGAGACAAAGTAAAAGCAGCTGTGATTTATTGAGCCTTTACTATTGTTCTGAGCACTCTTATAGACACTTCATGTCATCATCATGTCATTTAATATTCACCACAGCCCTCTGTGAGAGGCACTGTTGTCTCCATTTTGTAAATGAAGATCTAATGATTTATTGAGTGGAGTGTACTTATTTCAAGTTCCTGCATTTACAAGTATGACTTCCTGGCTTTGAACACAGGACTCTGATTCCAAAAGTGTGGTCTTTTCACTTCGTGAATTTACCTGCTTTTCATCAGTTCCGCAACATGATTTTCATTTAGAATGTCTTGATTTATTTTACTTCCTGAACAGATGCTTATTTTCCTAAGCCACACTAAGCACCTGCATCAAATAAAGTAATGCAGTTTTCTTGCACTTCATTTTCGCCCTTCCACTTAGAAGATCAGAGTTGACTATAGATATCATGCCAAAGAATAAACAAAAGGTCAATGAATAATATCGCTTTGACCAAAATTTTATATCTGTTCCATGGCAGGGCCCTACTGACTCACTGGGAATCAGTATCGCTGGAGGAGTGGGCAGCCCACTTGGTGATGTGCCTATATTTATTGCAATGATGCACCCAACTGGAGTCGCAGCACAGACCCAAAAACTCAGAGTAAGTCGTACTAACAACCCTAGAAGCCCTAGCAAAATGTGCAGAAGTGTTTTTATAAACCTTTGAACCTGGCTACCTGTTGCAAGGCAGTTTTAAATGTCTATATTTACTTTTAAATCATCTAATCCAAACACAGCAAGGCTTGCTTGGAGTAAAAGATAAGGAATATTAAAAGAGAAAATGCAGATTTGCAGTTAAATGAAATAGTAAGATTTATAGTTGTTTCTTAATACATATTTTTATATGTTGAAATTCTGTGGAACAAGCTAAAAGAGAACAAAGTATTTTCAGAACACCAGTATGAAGTGAAATTTTTGTCTTATATATTTTATTGGTTTAAATGCTGATTTAACTCTGTTAAATTGAAAAGTATTACTTATTTGCATTCACTGATAATTTTGCAGAAGTTTAATATAAATATGAGTTACAATGTTATAAAACAATATGCAAGTTGCCTCAAAGCTGAGGGATTATCCAAATTGTGGAGCACTACGATGGAATTTATGCCAACTGCCCAGCTCTAAAATTACATGAATATTCCATTAAGGCAACTCAGTCTCTCTAAAGCAAAAATCTCTATGGTTTCATACCTCAAATAGGTCTCAGAACATAACCACATTTTAGTTTAAATAGTCTTTAGGCTGGGAATGGTTCAGCCTCCTTTGATATCCAGATTTATGGCTGACACTTAAAACCTGATTGTATACATAGCACAGGGTCAGTAAACTTCTGGAAGAACAGATAGTGAATATTTTAGGCTTTGTGGGACCTGTGAGTCTCTGTTGCAGCTACTCAACTCTGCCCTGTGAAAGCAGCCAAATAAGCATGGCTGTCTTCCAACCAAACTTTATTAACCAAAACAGGCAGTGGGCCAAATTTGGCCTCTGGGCCTTAGTCTGCCAACCTCTGACTTAGAGTCACATCTAATGATTATAATAGTAATGTCCAGAGAAATTTCAGTTTCCAAATGATAGTGATTTTTTTTTTCTTTTAATAGGAAGTAATGTCTCACCCAAGAGAAATGAAGAGCAGGGAAGAGTGACTTTCTCCTTCTTCCTCCCTCTCCCCTGGACACTATGGAACTCAACCATTATGCACTGCTTCTTTTTGTGGTTGCTGCTTATTGGACTTCTTGGAATTAGTGGTTTCCTTAGTTATATTTCAGTGGCTGGTAGCAGTATATATGTCATGTGCAAGGTGGAGAAGGAAATGAATACTCAGGTCTCAAAGACCCACTCTCCATGGCTGCTTTAGCAGATGGCCGTTTCTTTCTCTCCCTTGCAGGTTGGGGATAGGATTGTCACTATCTGTGGCACATCCACTGAGGGCATGACTCACACCCAAGCAGTTAACCTACTGAAAAATGCATCTGGCTCCATTGAAATGCAGGTAAGATTTTTATCCCAAGCATAATTCAGAATATAGGTAGCTTGAAGACACGTGAACTTTGATGTTAAAGCAGTAAAAATGATCAAATATTTTGCTATTATTTTATTTAATATTTCTCTTGAACGTAAATGATTAAGAGTTCCAAGAAAGTGCATATGAAACATATTTTGTAACATTTTACTCGGATGCATTGATTGTTTTATACTTTAAGGGGAAAAAAATCCAGGCCTTAGCAGTACATGATTATTTGCTAGAATTTTAAGTAGTGCTAGCAAGTGGCTTGTATTCTAAAGATCTTTAAAAAATAATTACATATGAGACCACATTTTAAAAATGTCAAAAAAACTTTGTAGAATAGAATTAGAAGAATGTGTTTACTGTCAGGACAGTTAAGAGGCCTCTGGACCTTGTGAAATTTCATTCTCTTTGGTTGTATTTTATGTTAACAGAAATGATTAAATGGACAATAAAATGTACATTTTAATCCAAGTGCTCTTTTTGAAGAAAAATTACTTTCCTTAGCCCTAGGAACATGGATTTTTTCTGTTTATCCTTCTCCTGTGCGCAGGTGGTTGCTGGAGGAGATGTGAGTGTGGTCACAGGTCATCAGCAGGAGCCTGCAAGTTCCAGTCTTTCTTTCACTGGGCTGACGTCAAGCGGTATATTTCAGGATGATTTAGGGTGCGTTCATACATGATGATTAGTGTTATCATTTTTTACTTTTGAATCAAGTCTTCCTGACAGCTGTGTTCTCTGTCCCGTGTTTCTAGGAATTACGTACAGGTAAAATGATAGGATATATGAAGTATGAATTACAAATATCAGGTGCTTCTGAACTTAAATAATTATGGCATGGAGTTAGCTGATCAAAGATAAGTAGAGAAATAGATAACTAGCTAGATAGATATGCATGCTACTACCCTTCCCATGGTTTCAGCTCTGATTTTGGGGCGGAAGATATTTCAGTCTTAATGTTACCACTTAATGTAATATGGAGCAAGTCAAATCTGTGATTTTAAAATTTCCAGCACTGCCTATTCATTTAACATATTATACTTTGGATTGAAAAAATTCACAGTATTAAGTAACAACAATTGGATACAAAAGCATTGGAAAATAGAGAAAGGCACATTAGAAAATTTAAATAATTTGATGCAGCTTTTCCATTGCTTATAATTGATTTTTCTCTCTGAGCTTGGGTATACTGATGTTTACGATTTATTCTATTACTGTCCCCTGGACTTTGCCCTCTCACTTTAAATAAACTGGAAAAAGAATGAGCTTCTCTGTACAATGAGAACATGCCATGAATATGTTAGTTTAAGGGAACTGTAAATGAGTAATAGAATTAGGGTGTTAAGTAGGATTTCATTAGATTATGTAAATTTAAAATACCGAGCACAGCGTGCACTGACAATCTAAGCATCTCAAAAATACCCATAATATACTCCTTGTCAGTGACAAAGAGAATTATGCTAACTCTAGGTGGATGTCAGATAGTTCATAACATATATATAGATATAGATATAGATATAGATATAGATAGGGTTTTTTTAAATTTAAATCCTGTTTTTCCTTTCCTTCACCGTAGACCTCCTCAATGTAAGTCTATTACACTAGAGCGAGGACCAGATGGCTTAGGCTTCAGTATAGTTGGAGGATATGGCAGCCCTCATGGAGACTTACCCATTTATGTTAAAACAGTGTTTGCAAAGGTAAGCTTGCAAATTTTAACCACCCTCTTTTCCCCTAAACATTCATTAATAGTGGTCAGCAGCTGGCTTATTAGTTTATGGCCTGAGGTAATGCCAAATGGTTAACAGTTGATCATTTCTTTTCAAAACTCCCTACAGGAACAGGTCATTAAATATTTTTGTCCAATTTGAGGTTTCATTATATTTAAAGGAAAATAGGCTCAAATTGAAACTCCATGGAAACCCTTAACAATATACATAAAAATATTAGTGAACTTTGGTTAGTAAAGCCTATTTTTTTTTCTTTGAACACAAATTGCACATGATTGTCTTTTGAAAATGGGACATTTTAAATGTGTATGCTATAGAGCACTGATATTTCTGTTTGCATTTTTTTGTTGTGAAATATAAAATAGTTTTAGAGAAGTACATAAAGTACACATGAAAATTAATAAGCATGTATTTCATAAGTTTAATTTCATTGACTACAACAAAAATAACTACTAAAAAAAAATTTAGGGAGTATGCAGAAGCCCTATCATCTATGATAAGTCAGTGATTTGCAATCAAGGGATTCAATTAACAAGATGGTCTAGTTATAATTATACCTATTCTATCTTAAGAAGGTTTAGAATAAGAGTAAAGATATTGCAATACTGGTAAAGCTATTAAAATAATTTAAACCCATATAATTATTGTTAATATGTTAAGTCATTTTTCAGGAGCTACAAAATTGGACAAGATTTCCTGCAGGGAAAAATTTAGAATCTCAAAATTTTACAGTGTAAAAAGAAACAAAACTTAGTCAAACCTGTTTAAAAATTTGATACAGGGCCTTTGGATTAGTGGTATGGTCCCTTATGGATGTTTTATTTTATTATTTTGGAAAAGCTTTTTTTATAGCCAATTTAAAGTGCTGTACCTACAACAAGCTAGCTATAGGCTTAATTTATAAGATTTTTAAAAAAGCTATTGGTATGTCCAAAAATATAAACAGCATTTGCTAGTGAGTAGAAGAGTCCACAGTCCTTTTCCTCAGCCTAGGAACAATTTATTTAAGGCATGCTAGTTAGAACATATTTTAAGAATTTCATCATTATGGATTCCTCATTAACTTTTCCATATTTTTAATTTTATATTTAATTGTATAATTGTCTTCTATAAGCATGCTTTAAGATGGGGTTCTTTTTCAAACAACAATGTCTGTATTTAATCTTAATCATTTAGAGTCCATAAGGAATATGAAGAATCTCTCTACCCTTGGGAAGTAAGAACTAAGACAGCTTGCATAGCTTTTTGAAAACCACAAAAAGAATTAGAAATAGCAGTGGGTTTTAAATTTAGAACTTATGCCTTATCCTGCCATAGTGAATGTTCAGGTGGCTTTGTGCTTTTCAGACCTTTTGATTTTGTCATCCCTCAAGCCATTGTCCTGTAAAACTATTTTTGTTCCTACCTAATCATTTACCTTCTTTCTGTAGGTCTTCTTTACAGGATAGAAAATCCTGGATTCTATTGAATCATTCCTACTAGGCAAATTCCCAAATATTCTTTATTAATTTGTGTTCCCACCAACTGCTGTGCTGAACAGCCAAAAACGCATCCAGCTAATCTGTTGACTGCTAAATTCTCTCTCAAATTGGTATCTCAATGCTAAACCCATTTAGGAGAAAGACCTTCTTTGTCTATGTTCATCATTGCTTAATGGCTTAGAGCATCCATGGAGCACCGGGAGCAATGTGTGTACATGCAGAGCAATTTACATTCCTGTTGAGATCTTTTTCTGTTGTGAGCTGCAAGGCAGCATTTTTTGAGAAATAAACAAGTCTACCTTATAATTTGCAGGGAGCAGCCTCTGAAGATGGACGTCTGAAAAGGGGCGATCAGATCATTGCTGTCAATGGGCAGAGTCTAGAAGGAGTCACCCATGAAGAAGCTGTTGCCATCCTTAAACGGACAAAAGGCACCGTCACTTTGATGGTTCTGTCTTGAATTGGCTGCGGGAATTAAGCCACCCCAACCCCTAGCTCAACTCCTGCTGTGAGGAGAATGGACTGGTCCTGACTTTTTTATGCTGTGTTCAGCGGGTCTTCAAAACTATAGGGGGGTAATAACTCTTAAGTGTGTTTTTCTCATATAGAAATGCTTTCCTTACTGAGAACCTCTCATCATTTTTCTTTTCTTCTTGCATTTTGTGAACTTAAAGTCAAAGAGAAGGAATATTTGTGTAGGTGAATCTGGTTTTTATTTGTGAAGATATCTAATGTTTTGTAGTCACATGGGCAAGAATTACTACATGCTAATCTGGTTAGTATAAAGAAAGATAATTCTAAAGCTAACCAAAAAAAAATGGATTCAGTAAATTAGAATGAAAAATGAAAATATAAAATAAAGAATAAAGTCTTGGGGAGTTTTAAAAAAATGCCTCAATTTGGCAATCTACCTCCTCTCCCCACCCCAAACTAAAAAAAGAAAAAAAAGTTTTCTATTGAAAATCTTTAAAAATACTGTCAATATTTTAAAATTTTCAACACAGTATAATAAAAACGTTGCATCTCCCCACCTCTTACATGCATATGTATTTTTCCTGCTAAAATTGGTTTCTATAATTGAGTAAATAGCAAATATATGAAGCAATGTCCCTAAATTTTATAAAGAAATTATATTTAATGCACATCTCAATTTTCATTTTTATTTTTGACCTTTTATAAAATATTTTCATGTTGCTATAAGTAAATGATGATGCCACCCCATGTTGACTATGGTTTTTCTAGAAAGCAACTATGCTGCTAATCATAGAGGAACATAGAAGGGTCCCAAAATCTTCAATGCTGGTTTTAACAACTGATGCAACATTAAAAATGTGTTAGTGTGCTGTGCAATTGGTTTTCAATTTGTATTAATCTTAATGATAGAAAACAAAGTGTTAGTAATTATTTTGGTTGTTTGCCATTAGTAAATTGATAGAAAAATTAAGGCGATTAACATAACTTCATTTCATTGCCTTATATTAACATCTTATAATACAATAGTTTAAGACTAAGGGAAACAGATGGAGCTGTTTATTGAGACAACTGGTGAGGAATTATCATGTGTTCATTCCCATTTTAGAGCGTGAAACTCCTACATTAGAATATATAAAGTCACTTTAAATATTATCTATATTTGTAACAGAAGTAGTGTACAGATATTTTATTACAGCATTTTTGTGTAAATGCAGAATTAAAGTGAATAAATAAGAATTTTCAGTGGTGCACAAATAAAGAAGCAGCCAGCATTTTTTTTGTTGTTCTTTTTACTGTGGAAAAGCTTTGTTATATACTGTTCAAGATTTACAACTTAAAATTGGTTTTTATCATGTCTAACTGCACATATGGTGTCCATAGTTACAGCTAAAGAAACTTTGGACAACATCATTATGGAAAGCTTAATATTTTTTACCTCCACAATTTTTTCTAGCACTAAAGATTCATAGACTCCTCATAGATTAGAGGAAGATGACATTGTAGAAAGAGAAATATCTTGCCTGTATATGTTTTTCTCAGATGCTATTAATGCAGTAATATTGTAAGTTGCTCGCCAGTGTAGTCAAGAACTATTCAAGTGTATTCAGATGGACAAAATCATAATCAAAATTATTTGTATTAATAAACATGACAAGTCCAACTTGAACACTGAGCAAGGAATGAGGGGAACTTTGCTCTACTAGTTTTGTACCAAATTAGCTAACAAACTTGCATTTCCCTCTCATTCATCTTATCTGTAAAATGATAGATTATTTTATCACAAAGGTTCTACTTAGTTCTAAAATATGAGAATTCAGTGATTCTTACACAAAATGAATAGAAGACACTACATATTGCAACAACTCAAAAGTTGTTAACCAATCATTGTAAATTTAGGTGCTCAATGTAACAAAACTCATTTTAGTATCCCAGTGACATATCTACCTTCTTAGCCATCATTTAGTGGCTCTCCATAATGAAAGATGCCATTATTTCATGGTAGGCTGCTGGAACATGAACTAACCTCCCATCTGAGTTTGAGCTAGCAAGTAATTTTTTTTTTTTTATTATACTTTAAGTTCTAGGGTACATGTGCATAACGTGCAGGTTTGTTACGTATGTATACTTGTGCCATGTTGGTGTGCTGCACCCATCAACTCGTCAGCACCCATCAATTCATCATTTATATCATGTATAACTCCCCAATGCAATCCCTCCCCCCTCCCTCCTCCCCATGATAGGCCAATTTTTATAGAGGATGCTCCCTACCAGACTGTATGGGAGAAAGCCAACCAACCCCTTCTGTCTAAGTGCTCCCAACAAGAACAGCCCAGTTTAAATAGTGTCTCCCCATGATTCATGTCCATCTGAAACCTCAGAACGTGACCTTTGGAAATGGGGTCTTTGCAGATGTATTGAGTTAAGTTCATGCTGGTTTAGGATGTGCTCTATACTATGACTGTGGTTTCCATTTAAGTAGGCATTGTGAAGGCACAGACATAGGGAAGACGGCCCCATGAAGATGGAGACAAAATAAAACCAAACAAACAAACAAGCTAAGGAATACCTAGGGGGCCCTGAAAAGCTGGAAGAGACAAGGCATGTTTTTTCCCTAGGGCCTTCAGAAGGAAGTTGGCCTTATTGACACTTTGATTTCAGGCTTCTGGCCTCCATACTGTGAGAAAATAAATTTCTGTTGTTTTAAGCCACAGTTTGTGGTACTTTGTTTAAGCACTGGGAAACTGATAGAGTATCTTAAATGTTGGTTGCACGTGGTGGCTCATACCTGCAATTCCAGCACTTCAGGAGGCCGAGCTGATCCTTGAGCTCAGGATTTTGAGACCAGCCTGAGTAACATGGTAAAACCCCATCACTACAGAAAGTACAAAAAAAAAAAAAAAAAAAGCCAGACAATTACTCGGAAGGCTGAGGCAGGAGAATCACTTGAGCCTGAGAGGCAGCAGTTGCAGTGAGCCAAGATCACACCATTGTACTCCAGTGGGCGATGGGAATAAAACCTTGTCTCAAAAAAAAAAAAAAAAAGTTTATGTGTGCTGAGCTACTGTCATTATGTCTGGCTAACAGGAGAAACTCTATGAGTAGCTATTAATTAACAAAGACAAAGCACATTAAAGAGAAAATGGAAGGAGGGAGGGAGGGAGGAAGGAAAGTAAAGTTTGAGAGGAAAAAATATAGATTCATAAGTACTGAGGATAAGTAACGAAGCCTTATGCTTGCTATATTATTTCTTTCTGGAAATACAGTAGTCGTCTGTGGTGAAAGAAGAAAGTACTTGAACAAAGAGTTTAAGTAAAGACGAATATTGCAATGTTAATACCAATGTACCACCCAAAACAGTGGATTGCCATAATAGGTTCCATAAATATAATTATGTTTGATTAAATCAAACTGGAAATACCACAGATTTCTAGTATTCTTCATACCACTCCAAAAGGATAATAATAACAGTAATAAAGTATTTCATATATATATATACACACACAAACACACACACACACATATATATTAGCAACAGGAATAGCAAGGTAATGTAGCAGATCAGTAGAATTGATAGAACAGTGATGGAGTTAGAAGCATAGAAAAATTAAAATTTGTGAAAGATTAGACAAAAGAGGAGAGAGTTTTTTTTTCCATTTTATGAATCTTGACAAAGCAGATTCTGATAGATATGAAGAAGCAAAGGGAGCTCTTCCCTGCTCTGAGATATACAATACTAAACTGCCTTAGATTTGGTCAGCTACTTGATTGTCTGAGAATGCCATACAATGATTTGGTGCCCCTCTTGAGATCCCGGAGTAAATAGAGAGGTTGAAAAGGTGTGTTCAGGGAGACAAGTAATAAATTTTTTTTTTTTTTTTTTTTTTTTTTTATCTAGGTGTGGGAATGTCAAAACTATCATCACTTGCTTTCAGCAGCCCTGGTGTGTTGTTTCATGTCAGTGACAGATATTCTGGAATGCATTTGATTTGCACAAAGATGTTTCTCAACTTTGACTACTAGGAATTAATGTTTAACTTTGTCCTTTTCTAAAGAGAGTTATTTGTAAGGCAGGATTGGCCTCTAATACCTTAAGAGGCAAAAGTTGGTGTCAAGAAAAGTTCTAACTAAGAGCATGAAAACGGGAAAGCAAATGTTCTTAAGGTGATTTTTATATGCTTGGCATTGAAATTTCGTTTTCCTCAAAATACAAGTATTCCATATTCATTTCAATGTAATTTAAAAAAAAATGATATTATCTGTGTAAGAATTTTTATTGTCAGCCAAGTACTGAAAGTTCAATAATAGGCTCTTAAAAGGCATTCTGTCAAGCAGGAGGCAAATGTATGGTAAGGATCTCAGAACTGTCTCCCTGAAGTTGTTATTTGAAATTTCCAAAAGGATAACACCATCAAAAGACTGCCTTAGGCTGCTTCTAGGAGGAAACTTCAACTTGTTCACTTAACTTTAGACACTTTTTGGAAAGTTATGTCAAGTGTTGAATATTTTGTGATCCTTTCTCCCCCCACCCTCCTCCTCTTTACATCCATATTTACAGAAACACACACAGTTATCCTCGGAAAACATAATTTTTCTTCTTACATATTTTCTTATTGATGTACTGGAAATTACAATTTTTGACCTGAGTCTATCTTAAAATATTTGGCGTTCACGGTTCCACTACACTGAACTTCATTCACCTAAATGTACTTTATTCCATTCAGCAAAACTTTAAAGATGTATCTTGTTTTGGAAAATTAAATGAGATAACTGCATGTGAAGTACTAATACCTTGCACAGAATAAGCTTTTAAGAAATGATTGGCACAGTTGTACTTATAAGACGTAGAGTCATATAAATTCGGTACTTTCTTTAAATAACCTTCAATTTTTATTTTTGTGTAATCATGTCTTGTTCTTTGGAAGTTGGATGCAAATCAACTTACACAAAACTTTCCAAAGTTCCAGTTATTTTATATACAACCTTCGTGATGTTTCCCATATTTTTGTATAACTACTATGAATTACTAAACATTTTTCTTTAAAACAAACTGACTTTTTTAAGTTAAATTTGCTCAAAAGAAATAGTATCTCATTACTTTCAATGGAAAACCAGTATCATTTGCCATAATAACTATAAGCAAAAGTTCATAAAGCAAAGGAACAAAATTTTACCAAGATACTATTGTCCACCAAGAGTCAAAACTGTAGGTCTGCACCCTGCTTTCTGTTAGAAAGGGAGGATCACAAATGTTAGAATAGTGTCAAAAACTCCATGGAAACTCTTTTCTGGGCTTAAAGGAACTGAATGGTATTTTCAATACCTTTCTAATGATGTGATTCAATATTTCCTAGTGCCTTGTGAGTGCCACCTAAAATCGTGATTTTGTGATGTTCTTCCTCTTTGGAAAAAACTCTAAAATATTAATACTAAAATCAAGAACATTTTGTTTATAGGACTCCTTTTTTTAAGATGTGAAAGCTAGCCAGTCAATTCCCGTTCTTAAGTATATTCTTAGCTAGGGAGGTTGCTTAAGATTTTGTTTATAAGACTTTCACTAAAATCAGAATTGGGTCATTGTGCCCAATGCTTTAGTTTTGGCAATCTGTGTTTGAAATAAAGGACAAATGACATAAATTAATGGAGTAAAATTAATGTTGTGGTAATATTAAATAAAGCTAATGCCTTTTGCACCTGGAGGGCTATGCAGATGGCAGGCATACCTAATTATGCATCCTGCTGCCTTTAAGTGTACTGATAAAAATCTCTCAACTGAGTATGAAATATGTTCATTGGCTGGCTCCAGAAAAGTTTGAGTAAGGCAACACAATCCACAGAAAGCCTAACATACTTACTTTTTGGTGGAAAGAAATAAAATTCTGTAAGTTAAATGAAATAATTGAATACTTATTTTTAAAACAAGTTGTTATTACTGTTGGATTTGGTCTTTCTGTGAATATCAAAATATATGTCTGTCATTCCCATTATAAAAAGATTGTTCTCAAACTAGCAAGGAAGTACTTAAATGTAAGTTTATATTTATACATGCTGCACATGAATTAAAGAGAATAATTTGCTAGTGGAATTCTAAATAAATTGATTTGTTTTCTTTAGGTATAAATTGGGTTGCTTAATCATTGCTGAGATATTTATAAAGTTGTTCAATTCTTTAAGAAGTAACTTCTCTAGAAAATATTTTGCTTTAGTTAAAAATATAGATATTTTGCTACAGATATTTCAGAAACGTGACTGAGCCTTAAAAACCTTACTGTGAGTTCTCTTCACTTAAGGAATGTATTCCCGTGAACTTCATTTTGTTGCATTTGGATACATATGCAATTAAAAATACAACCAGCAACTACTGTT
This sequence comes from Colobus angolensis palliatus, assembly GCF_000951035.1. Lineage (NCBI taxonomy): Eukaryota > Metazoa > Chordata > Mammalia > Primates > Cercopithecidae > Colobus > Colobus angolensis. The sequence continues at coordinate 9,909,468 of NW_012122487.1, forward strand.
AGCTTCAGAATTATTTTTAAATTCCTATTTCTAATATTTGTTACACATTCCTATTATATTTCTTATAATTACACATGTATTTATTACCTACATTTTTTTTAAAATAAAGGTCCACTAAACTATGATTACTTTTCAGGCAGAGTTTTCATCAAAATAGGAGAGCGGGTGTCAGGTGTTTATAACAAAGGATACTAGTTAATTTTTAAGAACAAGTGGTTTATTTTTAGCCTAAAGAGCATATAGTTTCCTCATCTTTAACTGTTTAATCCTAGGGTTAATAAAGAAAATGTATATTTGTTTTTGTTTTTGAGACAGGGTCTCGCATTCTCACTTAGGCTGAAGTGCAATGGTGCGATCATGGCTCACTGCAACCTCCACCTCCCATGCAGTTCTCGCACCTCAGCCTCCCGAGTAGCTAGCTAGGACTACAGGTGCAAGCCACCATACCAGGCTAACTTTTGCTTTTTTTTTTGGTAGAGACAGGGTTTCACCATTTGCCCAGGCTGGTCTCGAACTCCTCCTGGGCTCAAGCAATCCACCTGCCTTTGCCTCCCAAAGTACTGTGAGAAAAGTTTCACATTTAAAATTTACATTTGTAATAGTTGTAAGCCACATTTATTTGTAAGTGTCTGTTTATTATTGCTTCTGTTCAGCGGTGTTGATGAAAAGAGTCAACCTCTGTAAAATATTTGAGATTTATTCTGAGCCAAATATGAGTGACCATGGCTCATGACATAGCCCTCAGGAGACCCTGAGAACATGTGCCCAAGGGGGTCAAGGTACAGTTTGGTTTTATACAGTTTAGGGAGACATGACATATAAATCAATACATGTAAGATGTATGTTGGTTTGGTCTGGAAAGGTGGGACAACTGGAAGCTGGAGCTTCGAAGTCCATAGTTAAGTTCAAAGATTTTGTCATTAGACACTGGTAGAAAGAGTTATTAACAGAAAGGCATGTCTAGGTTATGATAAGGGGTTGTGTAGGCCAGGGTTTTCTCTTAAAGATGAAGTTTCTAGGTAGCAGGCTTCAGAGAGAATAGATTGTAAATGTTTCTTATCAGACCTAGTGTGCTCTTTCAGTAATTCCAAAAGGGAGGAGGGTATAATAAGGCATGTCTGGCTCCCTCTTCTCATCATGGCCTGAACTCATTATTCAGGTTAACTCTGGAAGGCTCTTGGCTGAGAGGAGGAGTCCATTCAGATGGTTGGGGGACCTTAGAATTTCATTTTTTTGGTTTACAGTAGTTAATTTTTTCTAAAGCTTTTCCTTTCTGTACATTACAGTTATTCATATAACAAAGTTATCAATGTTTTATCCTTCCCTTTACCTGTCTTGCTCTTGCATTTAATGTAAATCATAGCTGATAAATGTCGTATAAGGAAGGAACTCCAGGTTTCTCTGAAATGTAATGTGAAGGGCCTGGGCCTCCAGAGCTCAGGGCCCTGACTTCATAACCTGGCTGGGCTCCTGATTAGCAGGCAGCTGACTTCTGTGAGCCTCTGCCTGCTTTGTTGGCAAAATAGGAATAATAACATCTTTCCTTACAGCACTCTTAGTATCAAATGAGATGAGGTAGTTGCTTATGATAGCACCTGATAAATGCTAGAAATACTGTTAGGATTACAAAAGTCAATGTAACTTAAGAGCTGTGGTGATACATATAATGGAATTGTGGGGGCCATCTCAAAGAGTGTACTAACACTACTATGAATTTGTATCCCGACCTTCAAAATAATCTTATAAAGTGCCTTCCTACTTTCTTATTCTAGAGATTTCTGCCAGAAAAAGAAGCTAAAAACAAAAACGATTCTAGGAGAATTGAGAACTGCAAGGTCTCATTGATTGGTGAAGTGAATGTTCCACTCCTTAACATTTTAAATAAGAGATGTTTTGGATGGGAGATACTTAAACCTAGTGAGAGGTTTTATCAATCAAAGCCCCAGCGCTTGTATAATAAGCCAAGTATATAGTTTACAAGATAATGGGAAATTGCAAGATATCCGTCACTCTTATAATCCTTCCTCTCCAGTCATCTGTGTTAATTAGGATAAGTAGATTCCACTTTAATTCCCTTTTAATGTACAATTCCTCTTCAAAAGGAGGGAAAAAGAAGAACTTAGCTTAGTAGACTAAACAGCATTCTAGAAGGAAGTTGGTGAGATCATACTGTTGGCAAAATGCTTGTTTTCATTCATATTAGTTATTATTTCTCAAATGGTTGATACTAAATAAATTGGAGAAATGTAAGGTGGAAATTGTATATACCTCTAATGGTTAAGTTTTTACATTATTTTAAGCAGTCAAGTAAAGGAAATTTGCTTCTAAAGAGGATTTCTGCCAAGGGATGATCACATGTGACCATAAAATAAGCCTCATGCTCTACAAAGACCTAGCTCTGAAAATTCATACTGTTTAAGATTTGGGTTAGGGCTGGGAAAATAGAGCTTCTATTTAAGATACTGTAGCATGCTTTTCTTGGGGTGCCATGCAAGGGTGGTGCCTCTCTGAACTGGACAGCAGACAACTGGTACACGTAAGCCGAATTTTTAGGTTTGCACACTGGATGAGTTAAGTTTCTAAACGAGTCTCGATCTCCACTTGCTAGTAAAGTGTTTTATGAATATTTATTTTAAAAATCATACATTTCAAATATTGGAAGACAGTAAAGGGCCAAGAATCGCTTTGAAACATTAAGGAATTGAGATCCAAAAGAATATATGTGCAGAGCCACCTGTGTAGAAGTTATCATTTGCTATGCTAAGATATGTGTCCATGTCAAAATTGTGATGGGAAGTTCTGAAGTGTAAAAATCATTGGTAACTTTTCCTTTATGAACCATAGACCATAATTTTTGATGTGCTGTACTTCCCATTATACTTACGAGGCTTATCTATGTTTCAACTTTCAAATGAAAAAGAAAAGTTACTGGAAAAAGTTAACAGAACTTTACATATAGGAATTCTGAATACCAGACAGATTAGAAACTCTGGTTGCTCAAAAAATTTTGAAGGGGAAAAATGGGATTAGAGTCCCCAGTTTGAAATTTTGTTTCTCTAAATCTCTTTGTTCATGAGGATAATATCTTCCTTCCCAGGGTTTTGGAAGTCAAAATATATAAAGGATGTGAAAGTCTTTAAAGTGCTATATAAACATTGATCATTGTTATTGTATATTAGCTTAACTACACATTTAGGTTAAAAGTTACCATATTGACAAGATACTGTCTAAACATGCGTTCTGCTTCCTGTTATGTAGCCCTGGAAATGAAACCTTTCTGGTGATATGTTACATTGTTAATGAATAACATATATCCCACCATTTCCTAAAAATATGAGGTGGCATATAATTTTAAATTTTGCAAATATATATATGTATATATGTGTGTGTATATATATATATTTTTTTTTAATCAAAATAGATCCATTAAAGAACAAGCCCTTACCCACCCTTAGCATAAACTTTCTGCCATTGTTATCATCGTTGTGTCTTGGACATACCCATTTTGTAACAGATGGTTCCAGTGCATTGTTGTATTTACATTATGAACTCTGTTACTATCCTGGAAACAATGTGAACACCAGAGTTTTGCTCAGAAGTGGGAAGCAGGGACGAAGGAAAGAAGGAAGAAGGCAGGGAAATAAGAAGAAAAGTTCGTTGAAAGGAAAGGGGAAGACCATTAGCCTCCAGTCTATTCTGATGAGATTTCTGTCATTCGATGTGAAAGTTAAATGTGGACATCTTCAGAGTCTAGTGGAAAACAAAAGAGCAGGGGCAATTTTATAATTCTAATTTTGACAAAAGCCAGAATTTGTAAAATCTTACATATTGCATACATTGACTGAGCTTCATAACTGTCTGCTAAACAAATGTGAGTTAATAATTATAAGTAAATGAAATAATCATTTTGGGACGGACTTGGACAATTGAAAAGAGAAACCAAGAAGAATGCAAATGCGGGCCAATGCTAGTTTGCATCTTCTATCTCTCATTTCTTTCTGATATTTTTTTTTTTTAATTTTTAGGTTTGGGAAAACGGGACAGATAATGGTGGTAAGTTACGGACATTTTTCACACACTAAGGAAGCCAGGGGGAAAAAAATGTTCAAGGTCTCCAGTGTATGAAGCAACTGCTGTTGCTTTCTGCAGACATTACCAAAACTCTGATCTGGTGACTGGTATCCATGAGAGTGCATAGTGTCTAGGTGGATGCAAGCAATATGATCTTAACCTTTCTAGAATGTGAATTCTTCTCCATCAATCACAACTAATCTCAAGATAGTCTGTGTTATAAAAAAGAAAATATTATATGATGTATATCTTATTTAATCAAACCCACTTTACAAACTGGGTGCAGCATTTATTGGACAAACAAAAACTCTTCATATAAATTAGTACTTAGACTTTGTTTATCTACTTGACTTTTTCCTTAGGTAATATTAGTGATAATCAACATAGTTTAGTCCAGTGGTACCATTTAGTGTCATGCAAGGAGAAAGAATATTTCCTCTGTCCTTTATGAGCCATCTTAAAGTCCCTTGAGAGACATCATAACAGATGGCTAGAGATGGAGATGTGAAGTAATGCCAAATTTTAGATACTCCAGATGAAATGGGTTTTCTGAATTAAATTATTAAGTTGGCCCAATATCTAAATATTTCTCTAGTACAGATTTGACTTGAAGTATAATCAAAATAAGTATAAACCAAAAACAACACATAGGACAACAGTGAATTTTATTTCTGAATTGATAACCAGGGTGCTCTTTGGTTTGAGAATTTTTTTTTTACCTGTATCCTGCATGAACACTGTAAACAGATTGTTTTCTAGAAACAGATAATTGATTACAATCCCAGTGGCTATAGGGACATCCTTGGTAGTATCTTCCCCTATTTCTCCTTCTCCCCCTCTGCCAAACTACTCTCTCCTGTACCACAGGTATTTGTATGTTATTCACACTGTCATAGCAGTTCCCTTGCAGTTCCCATGTTCTTTATGTGATTATCTTCACTCTTACTCAGGACTGTAGAATGATTCCTTGCATCTCTTGGAGAAATAGATAAAAGCTAAATTCCTCGAAATGAAAGGATGTAGTCTTTGCATTGGATAAAAATAAGGAGGAAGTGGCAGTGATGGCATTTACTCAAGAAGAATCACAGCATTAGTTACCTCAGTTAAGATGAGTAGACAGAAAGCCCATGGCCTGAGGCTAAGCTGAGAAAGTAAGGCAAAGGTAAGTAGGAAGAGGCAACTTGATGGAAGAACCAGGGGAAGCCTTAAATTCCAACCCGTTGTTTTGCTAGAGAGACTGAAGCACCACAGGCATTCTCAGAATTTCCCAAATTTTATCTAAACTTGATGTTTTCAACCCTTCCTTGACAAAAGAAGAAGCCAAAGTCTATGGGGAGGTAAGCGGTTGGAGAGTTCTAAGAAGTCTGTTTTCCCCATGTCCTAGTCTTCCATCTTCCATAGCTAAACATGACTTTCCTGATGATGAAGCCCTTTCTACCCGTGGCTTACTCATCAACTTCTCAATTGCTTCTGCTTTCTTCTGGGCCTTTTCCAAATCCTTCATACGTATGCCATTTATATTGTCAAGTTGAAATCGAAGGCTAGTTTTCATAAAGGTATGATCAGTGATTACACTATAATTTATATGTAACACAATTATAAGTACAGCATATTCAAAGAAGCACAGTCTGGCAACCAAAAAATATAACTAAAAGTAGTCTAAACATTCATTTCATTGATAAAATGTTAGTTGTTTTGTCCATTAACCTTAAATATCTTTTTACTTCTGTTTTGTCCTAATTTTTCACATTCAAAAAATGGATTTAAAGTTACCTTCCCTCCCCTCCTGGGTCATTCCTCAGCACTTTTTCTTTCACATTTTGTAGTTCTCCATTCCTTTCCTCTGTCTTCAAACAGTAATGACCACTTCTGCCTGCCAGGCGTGTTAGGCTGACCCAGGACCGCTCAATGACCCAGAAACTTTATATACTTCTCACCTGTCATGGACAGAAGCACACAATAGTCCCCTAAGAAATACAGTTCATCACTAACTCTGACCCCTTTTCTTGACAAGTCATCCCATTACCTGGATTCAGCATATAAGTAGGTAATAGCAAGCAAAAAATATCCGTTTTTGAAGTACAAATATGTTTATTTTCCATGTATATTCTCTGTCCTTTTCTTCCTTTATCAAAGGGCCATTTTTACCCCACCTCCCCAGCCCACACTGAAACCTAAGCAAAGTCTCAAAGTAGCTGCTGGCAAAAACGTTAGGAAAAAAAGTGGGGGTGCCTTACCCAGAGTGTTTTCACTCTTCAAAACTATATCAGAATAGGGCTGGTGAGGGAGAATGAATGGAAGGAGTGAGAACATGGGAACCCTCAAGTGGGAAGGAGAGGAAGAATCAATCCTCCATTGTTAGGACCAAGGAGCCTTGGGGAGAGGACTGAGTGCCAAATTGTCCTCGAATGATAATCCCCAGTTGCCATCTCCTTTGCAATTGACCCATAGTGCCCTGACTCTGCCCCTTTCCCACCCCATTGCCTGTGGGTAACCTGCCATCTCACAGGACTCATGACTTGTAAGTCCCCCAGTGGGAGTGGGGGCATTGGAGGACTTGGCTGGCTTTGGTGACATGAAGGGAAATTTTCTGATGCAGGAGCTGCAGTGAGAGGAGAAACATTTCATTACCAGTTGGAAAGTTCTGTAAGAGCCAGGGCAGCAAGAACCATGGTGCTTCTGTTTCCCGCATACAGGTATTTAAATCCTTATACAGAAGATGTCTCCACCTCCCAAGTGGAGACATTTATTTGGCAGTAATTGGGAATGGAGGGTATGGTGGTTGAGGAGAGAACTTAGAATCCATTTTACCACTGTTTTTGCTAATGGTTAGGCTCTCTAGATCCAGACTTTTATTAAGGAGAGAATCTTCCTCCTCTAAACTGTGAAGAGAGTTCAGTAGTTCCCCCCTCCCCAAGGCAGTGTTATGTGGTCACTGTCAGAGGGCTAGCCCTGTTTCTCAGTATGTGCCCCGAGCAGGGTCAAGAAGGGAAAGAGTTTACTCTCACCATGCAATCTGCAGGTCAGCATGGTGGTCTTGACTACCAGGCTTACCTTGAATCAAACAAAGAGTCACTTCTTTCATGTTTCACATCTCTTTTACTTAGATTTTTTATTTTTCTTGTCCTTGTCCTTGATTGCCTTGATTGTCATCTTCATGCTTTTTGGGTTCCCTCTTCAGGGATGGTACATCCGTCTGATGGTGTTCAGGACATGCTACCCCATATATGGCACCTTGGCATATTGAATATTTTAAGCTGAAAGCATTTGAGAAACAGCAAGTGTGGGGAAGACTTTCTGACTTTCCTCTGAAACAGGTCATATAGGACCCTCATGTGAAAGGTTTTTTCCCTTTATCTGGAGGAAATGAGAATCCTTACTTCCAAAGACAGAGCATTGCCAAGAGGAATCTAAATGAACAGGCCTTGCTAAGTTTCCCCCAGTTTACTAATCTTAGCTCATATCCGCTTTATGTCCTATCACACTTTCCCGTAACTCTCCTCTTGTTCGTCAGACCTACTATAATCAAATCTAGTTGTGTCACATAGAGCTTATATTAAATAAATGTGTAGGCATTTCTTTGTTTATTTGCCTTTTGTTATAGGGACCCCAGCTGAGAACACACAAGGACAGAAGGAAAAGATATTTTTCCTCCCTTCCATATCCAAAACACCAAGTCTCACCTGGTGCTCAATTACTGCATACTGCATGCCTTACAGTTTCTTTTTACTTTTTCTTTCTTTTTTTTTTTTGTTTTTTTTGAGATGGAGTCTCACTCTGTCACCCATGTTCGAGTTCAGTGGCACATTTTGAGCTCACTGTAACCTCCACCTCCCAGTTTCAAGCGATTCTCCTGCCTCAGCCTCCTGAGTAGCTGGGATTACAGGTGTGTACCTCCATACCCAGCTAATTTTTGTATTTTTGGTAAAGACCAGGTTTCGCCATGTTGGCCAGGCTGGTCTCGAACTCCTGACCTTAAGTGATCCACCTGCCTCGGCCTCCCAAAGTGCTGGGATTACAGGTGTGAGCCACCATGCCTGGCCTACATGCTTTACATTTTCAAGTGTGGTCCGCCTGTCCTGCATTTGTCATTGTCGTCTGCCCACGCTTTGAATGAAATACACTTGGGATTTATCTGAGTTTCCCCTCCTGCTTGCCAAGCCTTTGTCTGGATTTGGCAGACAGTTTGCCATGGCGCCCTGTGCTTTCCACTGACCAAGCTGCCCCTCTTTCCTAATGGTTCCTCCTGTTTCACTGGCCACACCTCTTCGGTGCTTTATAAGATGGGTTCTATCACTCCTAAATATTTAACTCCCAACATGGGTTAAAATTTTATAGTTGAATGAAACAATTAAGCACTAATAATGTATTGTGATAAAATGAAGTTACATCGAAAAACTAGTGTGTGGGATGCGCTAGATGCTAGTGTTTGAGGAAAGCTAGGCTTCATTAGAGCAGGGTATTGAGCAAAACACTTGTGGAGATTTTGAAGAAAACTGTTGGCCATGTTCAGATGCTTTAGAAATTTAAAGTATGGGTCCTTTGTGCCTCCTGACTTTACTTCCAAATATGTGGTTTTTATTTCCTTTGGGCTTCATGTATGACTGACAAAACTCGCTTGAACCAGTTGTTTAATCATGCCGCTCCTGGCTCAAATGTGTCTTAGGCACCCCACTGCATAGAAAAACAAGTCCACATCTTACTTAGTACTAGAGGCACCTACAACTCAGCTTCTAATGTTCCAGTCTAATTCCCCATTTTTATTCTAATGAAGCTCTAGCTCCTTCATTCATGTTGCCATTTTCCAAACATGATTGGCATGTACTGACCTCAAGTTTTTATTTCAACTTACCTTTTTCTGGGATGACCTTTTCCTCAACATGTTCCTGGCTTATTCACTCTTTAAAGCCGGCCTCAAATCCCTTATCCTTCAGAAAGTTTTATGTCAAATGAGCTAATATGTGTTAAAGTGTGTCTTGTCGAAAGTACCTAGAATATAATGAACATTTAAAAATCGTACCTATTATTAATCAGAACTCATCTTTCTTTTTGCGCTCATAAATTTTTATCTCTGGAACAGTATTTTTCAAATGTTATATATTACTTATTAAAAAACAAAAATCTATGCTCCAAAAATAAAATGTTGGAACGTTGGTTTAAACACAGTTAAAGAAATTTGTTTTGACAGACTTATCAGAATGTCAAATATAGCAATATATCATAAATCTTCACTGGGGACCAAAAATATCGAGAGAGATTCAAGTTCCAAGGAATACATTTTTGGGAAGCACACCTATACCACACCAATTTTAAACTGATAGAGTTATTTAGCCCCAGAAGGACTGGGGCTCCTTAAGCTTTGTACCTCCATAATGTGTAACAGATGTGTCACATAGCAGGCTTTAATAGCTTTTTTTTTCTTTTTAAGATAGCATATTGTATAGTATATTTTTCCTATGGAAACTAGACAGGAGTTGAAAGCCAGAAAGGGTCAGGAGGATGTGTTTATTATTTTTGAGGAATTAACTGAGCTTCGAGTGGTGAAAAGAAAAACCTCTGTGTATTGTCCAACATGAAGGAAGCATGGAGCTGGAGAGGGAAATATTGGGTCAGCTTTTGGCAAATCCACTAAGTTACAACAAAATAATTTAGTTGATATTGGAAGGTTAGAGTGTAAAGTACAAGCCAGTCCTCTCATGGTCAAATATGTTTCTAAGTTGGCTGTTCCTACTCATTAAGTTCTTGTACATGGGTGTATTTTTATAATCCAATTACCTATTATCTTTCTAGCTTGTTAAATTTGACCAAAACATCGATTATATATGCTTCAAGTCAAGAACGCTAGCATTTGAAACTCAATAACAGGCTTAAGAAGTTTTGATTTTCAATACGATTTAAAAATTTATATTACTGAAGAATTTAATACAACCCCCTAATTTTATACATGAGTCATCTTTAATGGTACCAATAATCTATGGTGAAACTGGGACTAAAACTCAGGTTCTCTGATAATAAGTGACTTTTAATTTAAGACAAGTGTTTGAAAATGATATTTTTTTCAAGAATCCAATACTTAAATAATTTATAATAGTATGTTAGCTTAATTGAAGGAAATTAAGCAAGCATTAGTCTTGCACACTTGAAGTTGGTGTAAAGGAGATGAATGGTAGCTAATTATTATCATTAATTTATTGAGCTGTACTCCCAAAGTTCAGACATTAAACCATTAGAATATATATATATGATATATTCTATATATATTATAGAATTATATATATATATATATATATATATATATATATTAGGCACCCCACTGCATGGAAAAACAAGTCCACATTTTACTTAATACTAGAGGCACCTACAACTTGTACATGGGTGTATATATATATTCTAAGGTATACAAATTTCTAGCAAGAAGCTACCCGAAAGATATTTTAGCTTCAACTCTTTCCTTAACAGAGCAGGAAAGTGTGGATGAACAATTTGCTTAGCAAGTATTAAAGTTCCCCGATTATTACATCCTATCTGTGATTTGGAGCTCAGTTAAGTTTTATCTGTTCTCCCCGTAGCAATATCAGGCAAATTACCATATTGGTTTATTATTGTGCCAGTTACTAAATCTTGAGACAACTACATAGAAACAAGACTAAACAAAAATGATATTTTTATTGCTATTGTGTTTACTATTGATACAAGTTCTCTCTACCAGCTTGATTAAATGTTTATGTTTGTATTACAGTGATTGTCATATCAAGTTACCAGGCAGAGCCATTTTGTGGCTAATTTAATATTTTGTGCATTTAGAAAAGCATGTGTACGTTGTGTAGTCAATTGGCATATATATGCTTTTAAAGCACATTCAGTAAATGGAAGTGCATTACAAATGGATACATTTAGATTAGTGATGAACATCATTAAAATAAAAAATACAAAAAACTAGCCGGGCGAGGTGGCGGGTGCCTATAGTCCCAGCTACTGGGGAGGCTGAGGCAGGAGAATGGCGTAAACCCGGGAGGCGGAGCTTGCAGTGAGCTGAGATCCGGCCACTGCACTCCAGCCTGGGCGATAGAGCGAGACTCCGTCTCAAAAAAAAAAAAAATATTTCTATAAGAAGATGCAAGTTCCATTTATAAGGAAGTTTTAGTAATAAAAAATTAAGGATTACCCTACACGTTTTAGAGAAGTAAGTGTAGCAGATGAAATAGCTTACACCCACATTCAAACATGTGGAACACCCCAGGAGCATCAGCCATTTAGGTTTCAACAACCCATGCTCGTCTGTGCACGCACAGTGCAACAGTGACACCACCGGGCCAGCTGTCTCAGACTTCTGAGGCTTTTCAAGGTGTTAAAAGGAAGCTAGATGCTTACAAGAAATGCAAGAGTTTGGGGAAAATGTGCAGACGATTATGAAACTCTGCTTTTAAATTATTCGGGGGAAAAATCTTTCCAGCAATACTTTTAAAGTGCTGGTTCTGTGTTTGATGTGTTTTCCTCATTGACCTGAGTAAATACAGAAAAAATTCGATGATCATTATGACTGATGAAGTAAATGATGGCTGTTCCTGATACTTCAGGCAATGTTGTCACTTGGTTAAAGACCTTCCCATTTGGTTAAAATTCTCCAAGGAAAAATAAACCCACAAGAGAACACGTGAAAGCCAGGAAACACCTTAATCTTCTTCTAGAATCCAAGCACTAGAGGGCAGTAGAGTCCATGCTACTTCTGCTTTGTTCTCCCGTATCCGTTACCCTCCCCCGCTCAACCCGCCCCGCCAGCTCCCTCCCTGTCCTCCCACTGACTCTGCATCTTTCACATTTCTTCTGAGTGGCTCTAAGAACTATTCAGAAAAAGTAAAAGTTCCAGTACTTTTATTTCCGAAGTACTGGAGCATTACATTTTCTCAGAAACTTGTATAAAAGTAGAAAGTAAGATACAACTTTTTCCAGATTTGAGGATGTGGTTATATTCTTTTTGCTTCCATGAAAATTAGCTGTTTCTTAAAGTACATGTTTTGGGCAAAAAGAAGGGTATCGCACAGGCCTTAGTGGTTATTGAAAAAATTAATATCAAGCACTAAATCAATGAATTCTTAAGTCAACTCTTAAGGAATGCCTCCATTTGTAAAAATCCAACTTAAGGTGGGAAAATATAAAAGTGAAAAGGCTGGGCTGTTTGCATTCAGAACAAAATAAAAAAGAATTACACATGAAGAACTTAAAATAATAGCCACAGGAAGTACTCAACACTTAGAAGCCTGGTTATTCATTGACATTACTATTTAGTGTCATTGCTGGAATTTGGAAGAGAATAATGACATTTTTAAATACATTCCCACCCCCACCCCCCAACCCCAGATTCTTTTTTCTTTCTGTCCTCTAACATAAAGTTTTCATTTCTGGTTAAATGAAATATTTGGTTGAGTTTTTGTTTTTGTTTTTGTTTTTTTTTTTTTTTGATGTAAGTTTAAATGGATTTTGAGAGTGCTTATTTTGTGTTTTATTCAATAAAGTTATGTTATAACACTTCACTGATAAAAGTAAAATCAGTTTTCAAGTTCCCCTTTCCAACTCTGTGACTGTCACTGCAACCTTCAGCATTTTGTGCATAAATTTTCCCCTGAAGAATAAACAGTAACCTTAGCTGGTATCTTTGGCCTTGAAACACTCAGAACGAATTTTTTCTATAAACGTACTTATAGAAGTGCAACTTTTACTTACTGAAGAATGGAATGCTCTGGAGACATCTTGAAGAACTATGTGGCCTCATAATGAGATTTCCTTAGAAAACTCAAATAGACATGGTTAGGCCTTAACCTATATTTTTGAATAATTATCTATTCCCAAGAACAGTGCTCTTCGTAGAGTACATTCTTAATTTTTGAACAACGTGAACATCCATTGAGCATATCCAAATTCCAAAAACTATGCTAGGAACACTTATCCCTGCCTGATAAGGGCTAAAAATCTCTAAATTAACAAATACTATTGCTAAGTCTAAGATAAATTAAGTTTAACACTCCGATGTTATCTGGCTTTTTTTTTGTAAGATCTCCACTGTCCTGACCAAAGTCCTGCCTGACACATACTTATTTTTTTTCAATGACAGGCATACCTCAGAGACATTGCAGGTTTGGTTCTAGACAACCACAATAAAGGGAATATTGCAATAAAGTGAGTCACACAATGTTTTGGTTTCCCAGTACATATAAGTTACCTTTACATTGTACTGTAGTCTATTGAGTGTGCAAGAGCATTGTGTCTAAAACATGTATATACCTTAATTTTAAAATATGCAATTGCTAAAAAATGCTAACAATCATTTGAGCGTTGAATGAGCTCTAATCTTTTTCTGGTGGAAGGTCTTGCTTCAATACTGACGGCTGCTGACTGATCAGGGTGGTGGTTGCTAAAGCCTAGGATGGCTGTGTCAATTTCTTAAGACAACAATGAAGTTTGCCTTATTGATTGACTACTCCTTTCGTGAAAGACTTCTCTGTAGCATGTGATACTGTTTGCTAGCATTTTACCCACAGTAGAACTTCTTTCAGAATTGGAGTCAATCCTCTCAAACTCTGTCGCTGCTTTATCAACTAAGTGTACGTTATATTCTAAATCCTTTGTTATCATTTTAACAGTGCTTGCAGTATCTTCACCAGGAGTAGTTTCCATCTCAAGAAACTGCTTTCTTTGCTCATCCATAAGAAGCAACTCCTCATCCATTCAAGCTTTAGAGATTGCAGCAATTCAGTCCCATCTTCAGGCTTCACTTCTAATTCTACTTTTCTCACTATTCCCACCACATCTGCAGTGACTTCCTCCACTGAAGTCTTGAATTCCTTAAAGTCATACATGAGGATTGAAATCAACATCTTCCAAAAGAAATTGGAGTTTGGAAGAAACTCCAAATGGTCATATTTTGACTTTCTGCCATGAAGCACAGATGTTCTTAAGGGCAACTAGAATGGTGGATCTTTTCCAGAAGGTTTTCTGTTTACTTTTCCCAGATCCATCAGAGAAATCACTATCTGTGTGCACCTGTATTCCCAGTTTCTTGGGAGGCTGAAGCAGGAGAATCGCTTGAATCTGGGAGGCGGAGGTTGCAGTGACCTGAATTCGCACCACTGCACTCCAGCCCTGGTGACAGTGCAAGACTCTGTCTCAAAAAAAAAGAAAGAAAGAAAGAAATCACTGTCTATGGCAACTATAGCCTTACAAATGTATTTCTTCAATAAGACTTGAAAGTCAAAATCACCCTTCGATCCATGGGCTACAGAATGGTTACTGTGTTAACAGGCATGAAAACAACATCTCCTTGTGGAACTCTTGGGGAGCAAGTGCCTTGTCACTGAGCAGTAATATTTTGAAAAGAAACTTTTTTTCTGAGCAGGGCTCAACAGTGGGCCTAAAATATTCAGTAAACCATGCTATAAACAGATGTGCTGTCATTCAGACTTTGTTGTTTCATTGATAGAGCACAGACAGAATAGATTTAGTATAATTCATAAGAGCCACAGGATTCTTGGAATGGTAAATGAGCATTGGGTTCAACTTAAAAGTCACTGGCTGTATTAGCCCCTAGGAACAAAAATCAGCCTGTCCTTTGAAGCTTTGAAACCAGGCATTGACTTTTCTCTAGTGAAAGTCCTTGAAGGCCTCTTGTTCCAATATAAAGCTGTTTCATCTACATTAAAAATCTGTTGTTTAGTGTAGCCACCTTCATCAATGATCTCAGATCTTCTGGATAATTTGCTGCAGCTTCTACATCAGCACTTGCTGCTTCACCTTGCCCTTTTATGTTATGGAGATGGGTTCTTTCCTTAAACCTCAAGGACCAACTTCTGCTAGCTTCTAACTTTTCTTCTTACGCTTCCTCACCTGTGTCAGCCTTCACAGAATTGACAAGTTAGGGTCTTGCTCCGGATTAGGCTTTGGCTTAACAGAGTGGTTTGATCTTCTATCCAGAACACTACAACTTTCTCCATATTAGCAATAAAGCTGTTTAGCTCTCTTATCATTCATGTTCATTGGAGTAACAGTTTTAATTTCCTTCAAGAACTTTTTCTTTGTATTTACAACTTGGCTTACTGGTGCAAGAGACTTAGCTTTTGGCCTGTCTTAGCTATCAACATGCCTTCCTCACTCAGCTTAATCATTTCTAGCTTTTGATTTTTTAATTGATATTTGTTTTTATTTTAATTTTTTTAGAGACAGGGTCTCACTATGTTTCCCAAGCTGGCATGCAGTGGCTGTTCACAGCACAATCATAGCACACTGCAGCCTTGGACTCATGGTCTCAAGTGATCCTCCTTCCTCAGCCTTCTGAGTAGCTGCGACTACAGGATGTGCCACCGCTCCTGTATAGCTTTTTATTTAAAGTGAGAGACACACAACTCTTCTTTTCACTTGAACACTTAGAGGCCATTGTAGGGTTCCTATTTGGCCTAATTTCAATAGTGTTGTCTCAAGGAATGGAAGAGCCTGAGGAGAGGGAGAGAGATGGAGGAACAGCTGATCAGTGGAGCAGTCAGAACACACACAATGTTTATGGATTAAGTTCTCTGTCTTATATGGGCACAGTTTGTGGTGCCTTAAAACAATTACAATTGTGACATCAAAGATCACTGATTACAGAGCACCAAAACAGATATTATAATCATTTCTTAAAGTGTGAAATAATGCAAGAATTATCAAAACATGACACAGAGACATGAAGTAAGCACGTGCTGTTTGAAAATGGCACTAATAGACACAGGGTTGTCACAAACCTTTAATTTGTAAAAAATTCAGTATTTGTAATGTTCAATAAAGTGAAGAAGAATAAAACAAAATATGCCTGTACACTGAACTAAATTATTGCCCTGGGGAATTTTTAAACAAACTGAGATTATTGCAAGCAAATTGCAGTGTCTCAGAGACAACGTTGACAATTACTGGCTTAGGTGATGGCTTTTCTACAAAAACTCTAATGCTGTCACCAACACATTCTTTTGTAACTCCCACAAGTAGTTTTGATATTCTGTCCTGTTTGCACAAACTCACTTTTTGGATTTGCAAGGGATTTAATTCTAGATGTGGCCTGGGGCTTGACACACAACTTCCTGAAAGGCTTTGTAATAGGAACTTTTTAGACAAAAATGGTTCTGACTCAGTTCAACTTTCTCCTTGGTGAGTAAGTCTACTATTACTCATGCAGTGGTTCCATTTACATTGACTTTTCTTAGGGAACTACAAGGATATGCTCTTAAGGAGATAGTGTGTTACAATCCAAAGCAATCCAGTAATAACGATTTAAAAAAGGACTCCTTGGGAGACAGCCATAGTGGATTCTGACACTTCTTTCTTAAAAAATACTTTGATGTTCAAAGTTAACCTCAAATATGTTGCATTTATTTTTTTAGAGCAGAAGAGAAATCTTTAGACCTCAAAGCAGTCATTGGCATTTCAGGTATGAAGACCTGCATTTGTAAAGTGTCTTTTCCCAAAGTGGAAGCCTGTCAGAACACCTTCTTATCTCACGAATATTGCCCAATTTGGAAAATATATTTTCATTTGGCAACTTTTACCAAGGAAGGTTATTTTTGAGGCGGCAGGGGAGAAGTCTGTGAGAAGGATTCTTTTCTTCTCCTTTATGGATAAGATTATGCTTAAAAGAGACGCTTGAATATATTATATCAGAAAAAAGATGGCCTTGGTTAACCCAATGTTTAATCCAGTTCAACTATCGTTCCAACTTGTACTACTTTGCCAAGATTTCCTCTGTCATATTTGAAGGCCAGCCTGCCCTGGAGAATAACAGCCAATTAACTCTCTTCTAGTGTGTCATAGTGTCATACCAGTCATCCTCTCTTACTTGTAGCATTATTTCTGGATGGCCTGCAACATGTTAGCTTTTTTGCACAAGGCTCTGATTTTCCATTCAATCATTATTTACTAAGGGCATAGAATGACTTGATTCTCTCATATACATTATGAAACAGGGTACTCCAAACGCTCATGTGATGGGAACAACAATCTCCAGTTTACAGATAAGGAAAATAAAGATAATATATTTGAACAGTTGGTCCAAATTCACACAGCATAAAAAGGGACAGAGTGATAATCCAAGCCACGCCTTTTGACTTGACATTCACTCTTGTTTTTACCAGAATTGTAGCTATAGTTGCATCCCGAGGGAGTCGGGGTAGGTGGTATAAACTGGACTCAATCAGAATTTTAAAGACAGGTCAAGTTAAAGGTTTTTTCAACCACATAGTTAGAGTTTAGAATGCAACTGTTGTGCTGCATACAGCCTTTAAACAGAAAGGTTGTGCCATGATTCATGCCTTTTAAGTGTCAATGATACAGCAGCTATTTTATAGAGCAGCAAAACAAGTTTCAGCAACCCAGATCTTTATCTGCTTCAGCTGAAAAGACTGAATGCTGAAATAGGATGGTTACATTTTCATCTCAGTTATATAAATGATTGTTTTGAAAGCAAGCTGGCACATCTTTAGAAAGTTTTTTTTTCTTCCTTTGATACCCATTAAATCTCTCTTTTTTTTAAGTAAAAGACAAATCTGAGCGACATGAAGTATAGAAAATGATGTAGATCTCACTATTGAATAGGTATTATGGCTAGGACGTATTGCGAAGTTAGCCATCTATAGCTACGATTTTTTTAAACATCACCTTGAATAAGGCACAATTTATATTCAGTAAAATGTACCAGATTTATGTGTAGATTTTAAAACATTTCAACAAATCTTTACATCAATCATTTCCAATATCCCCAAAAGTTGGAGATATTGTGTCCTTACCAGTCGAGTTCCCCTCTCCCAGTCACCACTCCTGTTCACAGGCAGCCGCTGACCTCTTTTCTGTCACTACAGATTAGTTTTTCTGTATTAGAATTACATAGTAATAAAATCACAGTAAGTATTCTTTTTGTTTTGGCTGCTTCTGCTCAGCGTGTTTTTGAGGTCATCTGTGTTGTTCTATGTATTAATGATTCATTCCCGAGTAGTATTGCATTGTTGTTATATCCACGATTTGTTTATCATACCTGTAAGATGAACATATATTTCAAATTTTCAGCTATTATAAATAAAGATGCTAAACAGACTCATAAAAAAAGTTTTTGTGTTGATATAACACTTCCATTGCACTTAGGTAAAACCTAGGCATAGAATTACTGGGTCATTAGAAAAGTATATATGTGATTTTACAAAAAACTGTATCAAAGTGTGATAATTTCAGTTTGTGGATATCCTCACCAACACTTGGTATGGCCAGACTTTTTAATTTTAGTCATTCTAATAGGTGTGCAGTGGTTTTTACTTCACAATTTTAATTAGCATTTCCCTAATGAATAACGATGTTGAGCAACTTTCATGTTCTTATCCACAATTTGTATGTCTTCTTGGATAAAGCATTTGTCTAAATCTCTTTTGCCCATTTTTAAAAAATTGACTTGGTTGTTTTTCTGTTGTTGTGGTTGTGTGTGTATTTGTACACATTCTGGATACAGGTCCTTTGTTTTTTCCTCCTAATCTGTGGTTTTCTCTCCATTCTACTATCAGAGTCTTAAAAGGAGCAGAAGTTTTAATATTGATAAAGACAATATTAACTTGTTATTTTATGGAGCATGCATTTGCTGTGTATCTAAAAAATCTTCACCTACTTCAAAGTTACAAATATATTCTTTTATCTTTTCTTCTAAATGTTTAATAGTTTTAAGTCTTACATTTTGGTCTATGATTCATTTTGAGTTACTTTTTAGATAAGATGTGAGATTTATATCTAAGTTAATTTTTGGCATTTAGATATTAAATCATACTAGCATT
Source organism: Colobus angolensis palliatus (assembly GCF_000951035.1). Taxonomy (NCBI): domain Eukaryota; kingdom Metazoa; phylum Chordata; class Mammalia; order Primates; family Cercopithecidae; genus Colobus; species Colobus angolensis. The sequence continues at coordinate 9,928,364 of NW_012122487.1, forward strand.
GCTTGTTGAAAAGACTATCCTTTCTCCACTGCATTGCCTTTGCCTTTGTGGAAAATCAGTTGTCCATGTATGTGTAGAGATATTTCTATTCTGTTGACTTTCTTTTTATATTGATGTTAATACCTCCCTGTCTTGATTATTCTATTTTTAAATAAATCTTGAAATATAGTAACATTAATCTTCCAAATTTGGTCTTAATTTTCAAAGTACTTTTGCCTACACTAGGCCTCTTTCATTTATGTTTGAGTTTTGTAGTCCATTTGCAAATTATTTTCAAAATAAGCCTTTGAGAATTTTGAATGGAATTATGTTGAATGTATAAATCAATTTGGAATAAAGTGATCTCTTAACAATATTGAGTCTTTTGACCCATGAGCAGAGTCTTTTTTATTTAGGTGACTTTAATTTCTCCAAGTAATCTTTTGTAGCTTTCAGAGTATAGTCTTTTGCATCTTTTGTGAGATTTATTTCTCCTAGGTTTTTAATATATTATTAAACTACTGTAATTGGTATTATTTTCTAAATTTCAATTTCTGGTTGTTGCTGGAATGTGAAAATACAATTGATTTTGTACATTGGTCTTGTATCCTGCAAACTTATTACATACATATTAATTCTAATAGCTTTTTAATAGATTCCATTAGATTTTCTATATAGATGATAATAAAGGTAGTTTTGTTTTTCCAATTTGGATAATTTTAATCTTTTTTTCCCACAGTGTATTGCACTAGCTGGAACCTCCGATATAATGTTGAATACAAGTTATGAGAGCTTATATGTTTGTCTTGTCCCAAAGTGTTTAGTTTTTCAGTGTCTAGTAAGAAATTAGCTGTAGGCTTTTTGTTTCTCCTCCCTATCAAGTGAGGAAGTTCCCGTCTTTTCCTAGTCTGCAGAGAGTATTTATCAGGTGCCTTGGATTTTGTGCAGTACCTTTTCTGTGCCTATCGAGCTTATTATTTTTTAAGTTTATTAATATAAAGGTGAAGCACCTTAATTGATTTCAAATGTTTAACCAAACATATCCTGGAGTAAAACTGACTCGGCTATAAAGTATTGTGCTTTTTATATATTGTTCAATTCAACTTGCTAAAATTTTGTTTATGACATTTCCGTCTATATTCGTGAGAGATATCTGTCTATAGTTTTCTTTTCCTTCCTTCTTTCCTTCCTTCCTTCCTTCCTTCCTTCCTTCCTTCCTCTCTCCCTCCCTTCCTTCCTTCCTTTTTCTTTCTCTCTTTCTTTCTT
>NW_012122487.1:9929933-9958924 GCF_000951035.1 Colobus angolensis palliatus
GATTATAGGCATGAGCCACTGTGTCTGGCCTCTAGTTTTCTTTTATAAATGTTTGTGTATAGTTTTGATATCAACATAATATGGTCCTCATAAAATAGAGTGGGGGTTATTCTTTTAAATCTTCTGAAAGAGTTTATACAGAATTGGTATTAGTTTTTCTTTATATGTTTGGTAGAATTTATCGGTGAAGCCATCTGGGCCTGGGGTTTTGTTTGTAGAAAGGTTTTGAACTATAAATCCATTTTATATAATAGACATGGTGTTATTCAGGTTGTTCATTTCTTCTTACGTTGTTGGCTTTGGTCATTTAAATCTTTCAAAGAAATTCTGCATTTCATTTAGTTGTCAAATTTATTGACATGAAGTTCATAAATCACACTTATCCTTTTAGTATCTATAGAATCTGTAGGAATATCATTCTCCTTATTCCTAAAATTGATAACATCTTTTCTCTTTTTTTCTTAGTGTGTCTCGCTAAAGTTTTATCAATTTTATTGATATTTTCAAAAAAAAAACTTTGAGTTTTATTGATTTTTTTTTTCTCTTTTGACGGAATCTCTCTCTGTCGCCAGGCTGGAGTGCAGTGGTGCAATTTCAGCTCACTGAAACCTCCGCCTCCTGGGTTCAAGCAATTTCCCTGCCTCTGCCTCCCGAGTAACTGAGATTACAGGCGCCTGCCACCATACTCAGCTAATTTTTTGTATTTTAGTAGAGATGGGGTTTCACCATGTTGGTCAGGATAGTCTCAATCTCCTGACCTTGTGATCCACCCGCCTCAGCCTCCCAAAGTGCTGGATTACAGGCGTGAGCCACCGTGCTCAGCCAAGTTTTACTGATTTTATAACATTTTTATTTTTTGAAATTAATTTATGTCATAATCCTTATTATATTTTTATTCTACTTAACCTGGTTTTAGTGTCCCCTTATTTTCCTACTTTTTAAAGGGAACTGAAGTCATTGATTTGATATTTTGTTCTTTTCTAATATAGGCATTTTTTTTTCGCTGTACATTTTTGCCTAAGTACTTCTCTAGCATTATGCCATACATTTTGATATGTTGTGCTTTCTTCTTTTTTTTTAGTTCAAAACAATTTCCAGTTTACATTTGCTTTCTTATTTGCCAATGTGTTATTTAGGGGTGTATCATTTAGTTTCAAAATATTTGAAAAATTTTCATGGATCATTTTATTATTGATTTCCAATTTAATTCTGATGTGGTGAGAGTACATACAGTCATGCACTGCACAACAATGTTTCATTCAAAGATGGGCCGCATATATGGTAGTGATCCCATAAGATAACGGAGCTGAAAAATTCCTGCCACCTAGTGACATCATAGCTATTGTCATTACATCATAGTGCAAAGCATTACGCATGTGTTTGCGGTGATACTGATGTAAACAAAACTACTGCACTGTCGCTTGCATAACAGTATAGCAATACAATTATGTAGAGTACATAATACTTGATAATGATACTAAATAATTGTTAATGGTTCATATATTCATTATACTGTATTTTATCACTATTTTAGAGTATACTCATCTACTTATTTAAAAAATAATTGTTTATAAAATGGCCTCAGGCAGATCCTTCAGGAGAATTCCAGAAGAAGGCATTATCATAGGAAATGACAAGTCCATGTGTGTTATTGACCATGAAGACCTTCTGTAGGACAAGATGTGGAGATGGAAGGCAGTGATATTTATGATCTTGACTCTGTGTAGGCCTAGGCAAATGTATATGTTTGTGTCTTCATTTTTAACAAAAAACTTAAAAAGTAAAAAACAAACAAAAAAATAAAATAGACCAACACTTATAGAATAAAGGCATAAAGAAGGAAAATATTTTTGTAAAGCTATACAATGTGTTCGTGTTTTAAGCTATGTGCTGTTACAAAAGAGTCAAAAAGCTAAACATTCAGAAGCTTATTAAGTAAACAAGTTATGGTAAGCTAAGGTTCATTTATTACTGAAGAAGGGAATATTTTTTATAAATTTAGTATACCCTAATTGTACAGCATTTATAAAGTCTATAGTAGTGTACAGTGATGTTCTAGGCCTTCACATTCACTCATCACTCACCCACTGACTCACCCAAAGCAACTTCCAGTCCTGCAAACTCTGTTCATGGTAAATGCCTGATACATGTATACTATTTTTTAATCTTTTATACCAGGGGTCCCCAAACCACTTGGTACCAGTCCATGGTCTGTTAGGAACTGGGCCACACAGCAGGAGGTAAGTGGCAGGTGAGCAGCAGGTGAATGAGCATTACCCCCTGAGCTCCACCTCCTGTCACATCAGTAGTGGCATGAGATTCTCATAGGAGTGCAAACCCTATTATAAACTGTGCATGTAAGAGATCTAGGTTGCACATTTCTTATGAGAATCCAATGCCTGATGATCTGTCACTGTCTCCTATCAGACCCAGAAGGGATGATCTAGTTTCTAGTTGCAAGAAAACAATCGCAGGCTCCCACTGATTCTACATTATGATGAGTTGCATAATTATTTCATTGTATATTATAGTGTAATAATAATAGAAATAAAGTGCACAATAAATGTCATGTGCTTGAATCATCCCCAAACCATCCCCTCAACCCCAGTCCATGGAAAAATTGTCTTTCATGAAACTGATCCCTGGTGCCAAAAAGGTTGGGGACCACTGTCTTATACCATATTTTTATTGTACCTTTTCTGTGTTTAGATGTATTTACATACACAAGTACTAACCATTGGGTTACCATTGCCTACAGTATCATGTTGTATAGGTTTTTAGTGTAGGAGCAATAGGCTACACCACCATATAGCTTAGGTATGTAGTAGGTTATACTACCTGGGTTTGTGTTAAGAATACTCCATGATATTTGCATAATGAAATCACCTAATGATGCATTTCTCAGAATGTATCCCTGTTGCTAAATGTTTTATGACTGTACTTTTTATAACTCGAATCCTTTTAAATTTTGTAAGCTTGCTTTATGGCCCAGAGTATAACCTATCTTGGTAAATGTTCTGAGTGCACTTGAAATTAACATACATTACATTCTTGTTGGGTGAAATGGTTTAAAAATGTCAGGTCAAGTTGGTTGATGTTCAAATATTGTATGTCTTTACTTATGTTTTGTTTACGTATTCTGTTAATTTTTAGGAGGAACATGTAATTTCTTACTGAACCTTTGGATTTGTCTATTTTTTCTCCACATTTCCATCAGTTTTTACTTCATGTATTTTGAAGTTGTATTATTAGTACACGAACATTTAAGATTGCTATGTCCTCCTAAAGATTTAACCCCTTTAACACTATTAAATGAAACTCTTAATCCCTGGTAATAGTCTGTGCTCTGAAATCTACTATGTCTATATTAATATAGTCACTCCATATCTTTTTGATTAGTTCTAGCATTGCACTTTTTTTAATATGTTTAACCCAATTGTGCCTTTTTATTTAAGGTAAATTTCCTGTAGGCAGCGTATAATTTGATCTTAGTTTTATATCAAATCTGACAATTCTTTCCTTTTAATTGGGGTATTTAGAATATTTATATTTATTATGGTTATTATATGGTTTGTTTCAAATATATCATCTTGCTTTCTATTGCCTTAATATTTGTTTTTCTATTTGTCCCATCTGGTCTTTGTTCACTTTTATTTTTCTTACGCCTTCTTTGCATTGGTTAAATATTTCTTACAATTATATTTTATTTCTTATCCATTCAGGCTGCTATAACAAAATATCTTAGACTGAGTAATTCATATAACAACAGAAATTTATATTTCAGAGTTCTGGGGCTGGGAAGTCTAAGATCAAAGAGTCAACATGACCTAATCACCTCCTAAAGGCCCCACTTCTTAATACTATTGCATTGGAGATTAGGTGTCCACATATGAATTTGGGGGTGTGGTGTATTAATATTCAGACCATAGAAGCTACTTTATTATTTATTCATTATAGTTTTGTACTTTTTTTATTTCAGCAATGTATAGTATTCATCTTTAACTTATCATACTCTATTTTCAAATGATATTATACCTCTCTATTTTCAGTATAAAACTTGTACAATAGTGTACTTTCAATTCTTCCCTCCTGATCTTTCTGCTAACATTGTCAAAAGCTTTCACATATGCCATAAGCTCCACAATAGTATATTGTTACTATTTTTTGTTAAGCTGTCAATTTGGACTTAAATAATGATAAATAAATCTCACATATTTACCCATTTAGTTATAATTTCCATTACTCTTTATTATTTCTGTAGATCTATATTTCTTTCTCTTGCCATTTACTTCGTGTTTAAATAATTCATTTCACATTTCTTGTAATGTGGATTTGCTTATAATTAATTCTTTCAACTTTTGTAAATCTTAATAAATGCTTATTTTTTGAAAGGTATGTGTATCGGGTATAGAATTCTAAATTGGCAGAATTTCTTCTTTCAATACTTTGAAGATGTTATTCCACTATTTTCTCACTTGCCTGGTTTCTGATGAGATATCTGCCAGCATCTTTAGTTTTGTTCCTGTATATATAATGTACCTTTTTTTATCCTCCTGCTTCTAAAACTTTTTCTTTACCACTGGTATTGAGCAATTTTTTTTTGTTTCTTTACCTAGGGGTTCCTAGATCTGTAAATTTGTAGTTTTAATCAAAGTTTATTAATGTTTTGGTTCTTTCTTGTTTAAGTATTTGTTCTCCCCTGCCCTCCCTTTCCTCTCCTTTGGGCTTTGCCTAGGTTGTTTAATAATAGGTGTATGTCCCTCAGCTTACTAATGTTATTTCAATATTTTAAAATTATCTCTTCTTTATATCACTTCTGAGTTGTTCCTACTGATTATTAATCTCCTCATTATGGCTTATGCTGTTCTGCCCCACCCCCCACCTTTTTTTTTAGGCAGGAATCTCACTCTGTTGCGTAGGCTAGAGTGCAGTGGCATGATGACAGCTCACTATAACCTTGAACTCCTGGGCTCTCAAGTGATCCTCCCCTCTCAGGCTCCCGAATAGCTAGAATTACAGGCATGCATCACCACACCTGGCTAAGTTTTATTTTATTTTTTGAAGAGATGGGTTCTTCCTGTGTTGCTTGGGCTGGTCTTGGACTCTAGACCTCAAATGATCCCACTTTGGTCTCCTAAAGTGCAAGTGCTGGGATTACAAGTGTAAGCCACCATGCCTGACCATTTTCCTACGTTTTTGTGTGCCTAGTAATTTTAGCTCGACATCAAACACTGAATTTTACCTTGTGAGGTGCTGGATGATTTGTTTGTTTGTTTGTTTGAGATGGAGTCTCGCTCTGTCGCCCACAGTGGAGTGCAGTGGTGTGATCTTGGCTCTCTGCCGCCCAGGTTCAAACAATTCTCTGCCCCAGCCTCCCAAGAAACTGGGATTACAGGCACCCACCACCACGCTCAGCTGCTAGATGATTTTTAGAAACATTTTTATAATTACTATTGAGTTCTGTCTGGGACACAATAAGTTACTTGGAAACAGTTAAATCCCTTCAGGTCTTGCTTCTTGAGATTTGCTAAGTGGTATAGGAAGAGTGATCCTTCTAAAGCTAACTATTCTTTTTGTGCACTTTACCCAATTCCCCAGGAATCATGAGGGCTTTCATATGGCTTGTGGGAATAGGAACTCTTCCCATGATTACCATACATTAATACCTTCATTCTTTTGTGTATTTTTTTTCTCACAGTCTCAAGTAGTTTTCTCACACATGTACACTCGTTAGTACTGAACTAAATACGTGAGGGAAACTCTCTGCAGACGCCAGAGTTCTCTTCCTGTGTAATTGTCTCCTCTCAAGTACTCTGTTCTGCGAATTCTAGCCACCTTGGTCTCTCCAGACTCTCACCTCCACCTGCTCAATTCAGGGAGTCCGCTGTGCTCTATGTGAGTTTGCCCTCTCTGACTTGCAGCCTGGAGACGCTCTGAAAGCAGTAAGCTGAAGGAATTGTGTGGAACATTCCTTTGTTTTCCATCTCAAGGTTATTATCCTTTGTTACTTTATGTACAGTGACTTGCAAATCTGTGTTTTGTATATTTTGTCCATTTTTTGTTATTTCACGTGGGACAAGAAATCTAGTCTGTTACTCCATCTTTGCCAGAAGCAAATGTCCTTAATTTTGTGGATCGTAATTTTCATCTGGTTTTATTTTCTTTACACTTGAAGAACTTCCTGTAGTACAGGCCTGCTGGTAATGAAATCTCTTAGGTTGTGTTTGTATAAAAACATTTTTATTTCCCTTCATTTTTAATGATGTTTTTACTGGTTTTACAAATAGAGATTAAAAAGTTTTTGTTTCCATTTATCATTTCAAATATGCCTTTTCATTGTTATTTGGTGTTATGGGCTGAATTATTTCCTCCCAAAATTCATGTGTTGATGTCTTAGCCCCCAATAGCTCAGAATGCAACTGTATTTGGAGATACATCCTTACCTAAGTAAGGTAAAATGAAGTCATATGCGTAGGCCCTAATCCAATATGACTGGCATCATTACAAGAAGAGGAAACAAAAGAAAATACAGATACAGAAAGAATACATGTGAAGATACTGGAAGAATATGACTATGATGGTTAATTGTATTTGTCAACTTCAATGGGATGTGGGATGCCCAGACTAAACATTGTTTTTGGGTGTGTCTGTGAGTGTATTTCCAGATTAGATTAGCATTTGAATTGGTGGACTCAGTAAAGTAGATTGCCCTCTCCAGTGTGGTTGGGTATTAGTCGATCTGTTGAAGGCTTCATTAAAACAAACTGTGGAAGAAGAGAAATTCTCCCCATTTTCCTGCCTCCCTGCTTGAGCTGGGACATTTCATCTCATCTTCTCCTGCCCTTGAACTTGTGTTTACATCATCAGCTCTCCCGGTTCCCAGACTTTTTCACTGGGACTGAATAACAACATTGGCTTTCCTGAGTCTCCAGCATGCATGAGCCAATTCCTCATTTTTATAGAATGAAGAAAATATATAATAAAGGATATATACATTGAATACATACTACTTACAACATTCATAAGATATTAGACATACAAATAATATGTATCATAACATACATACATAGTATATCCTATCGGTTCTCTTTCTCTGCAAAACTCTAATACAATGGTCATTACAAACCAGGGAGAAAAACTTTCTGAATAATTTTTAGCCTCCAGAACTATGAGGAAATAAATTTCTATTTTTTAGCCACCCAATCTGTGGTACTTGGTTATGGCAGTCCTAGCAAACTAATACATCTGCTTTGCATAATTTCTGTCAAGAAGTCTAAAATTATTCCCCTCTTTATTGTCCAATATGTAGTGTATCCATTTTTTTCTCTAGCTGCATTTAAGAATTCTCTTTATGACTGTTTTTTAGCAAGTAGATTATGGTTTTCTTTGATGCAGTTTTCTTTGAACTTAAACTGTGCAGTATGTGTTAAGCTTATAGATTTCATCAAATTTGGAAAAATTGGACATTATTATTGAAATATTTTTAATCACCCACACCCACTGTTTTTCTATTTTGTCTGAAACTCCAACGATATGTGCATTAGATTGCTTACTATTGAACCATAGGTCACTGAGTCTCTGTTTTTTTTTTTCTTCTTTTTTTCCCTCTGTATTTTAGTTTGTTCAGTTTCTGTTACTATGTCTTTAATTTTAGTGGTCTTTTCCACTGCATTATCTGTCATTAACCATGTCTAATAATTTGTTTTAAATTTAAGATGTTATTTTTTGGTTCTACAAATACCATTTTTTTATATCTCACATTTCTTTGTGATGTTTAATTTTTAAAAGATACTGAGTGAATGTGTAATAACCTAAAGACATTGCTAATTCTATCATCATTTTCATTTCTGGATCTGTTTCTAGTGATCAATTATTTTTTTCTTCCTAGATAATGGCTGCAACGTCTTACTTCATTGACTCCTTAGTAATTTTTTATTGCATACTGAACGTCTCAACATTGTGGTTTCTATCTCTAAAAATTCAAAATATATACTTTTTGCAGATGGTTAATATTTGCTTTTGTTGTCTTTATTTTTATTTACTTATTTATTTATTTTTTTGAGACAGAGTTTCACTCTTTTTGCCCAGGCTGGAGTGCAATGGCACAATCTCAGCTCACTGCAACCTCCGCCTCCCAGGTTCAAGCGATTCTCCTGTCTCAGCCTCCCGAGTAGCTAGGAGTACAGGCACTTGCCACCACGCCCAGCTAATTTTTTTGTATTTTTAGTAGAGACGAGTTTTACCATGTTGGCCAGGCTGGTCTTTACTTCCTGACCTCAGGTGACCCGCCCGCCTCGGCCTCCCAAAATGCTGGGGTTACAGACATGAGCCACCATGCCTGGCCGTTTTTGTTGTCTTTAAAAGTGGTGAACTTGGTTCTGCCAGGTGGTTAAGTAACTTACATGTCAGCTTTTAGAGTTTTGCTTTTAAGCATTATTAAGTTTCTTCTGGCATAGCTTTTACTCTATAGCTGATTTAACCCTATTACAAAGGCATAATTTTTTAGGGTCAATACTGAATACTCTGGGTTTTTCACAAGAACATAGAAAAAGAAAATGTTACATTTATTATAAGATATAGTTTTGAAATGAGTTTAAGATGAGAAAAATATATTCAAGAAGCAAAAAGAGAAACACAACAAATTTATAACCTGTAGTACATGCACTTTTGAATACATATATTTAAATGAAATCTAAGTGAAATTTAAAATAATAATTAAAAATTAACATTTTTTCAGCATATTTGATGTTTAAGACAGTATGGTGTTATGATCCAAAAAAAAAGACGCAGTGTTTCCTAACTTTAAGAAATTCACTATCTAGTTGGGGAAATAAGACAGAAGAAAAAGGCAGGTAATTCCTAATGAGTGAAAGTGTTAATAGTGTACGTTGGTCTGTGTAGCTTGTAGAGAACTCAAAACTATTGACGTACATCACAGCCACAAGAATCCAGTGGGTTTCAACTGTGTTAGGGACCTTTTTCTGGAGCCTAAGCAACACAACATATGATACAGGCCTTCATGGCTGAATGCCTTGTCTTTTTTCAAAAACGAGCATTTTTCTTCCCAGTGATATTCTTTCTACCAATCCTAAGCAAAGAGAGACTAAGTTACTTAGACACAAACCTCATCTTAAACTCTGTCCTAGCTTGCATTTCATACAGCCACAGGCATACACTGGGTAACACCCTTTGTTGGATTAAACCATTTCTAAATCATTTGTCTGAGTCTTTTTCATGAAGACTTAAAAGACACTCTAGGGCAGCTTAAAGTATAGAAGGTGTGGCTGTGTGAAAGCAGAATCTATGAAAAAGGGAAGTTTTTGTGAATGACGGGTATGTAAGTTTGGCCTTCAGGGCCAAAGCCAAAGCTAAAAGCCAAGCCTGAACCTTCAATTCTTCCTCCATTTGCCAACCTCGGCATCCCAAAATTGTTTCATACATGTAATTAATTTTCCTACAGTTTCAGATCATCATTTATATTCTGCAAGAAAATAATGTTAGCATGCATATTATAAAGTTAAATTTAACCTGGAAATAGTGTTATTTCACCAGGCATAAAACGCCTTATAAACAAACAGGTAATACTTCCCTTTTATTTACCTCCACTATTATTCCCCATTTTTCTTCTCTTGACATATTATCTCCTCTGTCAAAGTCTCTCATTTTTTCTTTTTTTTTTCTTTTTGAGACGGAGTCTCGCTCTGTCGCCCAGGCTGGAGTGCAGTGGCGTAATCTCAGCTCACTGCAAGCTCCGCCTTCCGGGTTCATGCCATTCTCCTGCCTCAGCCTCCTGAGTAGCTGGGACTACAGGCACCCACCACCACTCCCGGCTAATTTCTTTTGGTGTTTTTAGTAGAGACGGGGTTTCACCGCATTCGCCGGGATGGTCTTGATCGCCTGACCTCGTGATCCGCCCGCCTTGGCCTCCCAAAGTGCTGGGATTACAGGCGTGAGCCACTGCGCCCGGCTGCATTAATATCGTTCATTATGTGATTTTTTTATAATTAATAAATCTTATTGATGCATTATTATTAACTGAAGTCCATAGTTTACATGCAGATTCACTATGTTGGACAGTTCTATGGGTTTTGACAAATGCATAATGCATTTACCCACGTTACAGCATCATAAATAGTAGTTTCATCACCTTAAAAATATCGCATGCTTCCTCTATTCATCTCTCCTCCTTCTCCTGATAACCATGATCTTTCTGCTGTTTCTGTAGCTTTTTGACTTTTCTAGAATATCATGTAATTAGAATCATGTCATGTGGCTTTTTAAGATTGGCTTCTTTCATTTGACAATAGGCATTTAAGGTTTCTCTAGGTTTTTGGTGGCATGATAGCTCAGTTAAGATGTTCCATAGTTTGTTGATTTATTAATGTGTTGAGGGATGTCTTGGTTGCTTTCAGTTTTTGGCAGTTCTGAATAAATCAGCTAAACGCTCACATGTGGGCTTTTGTGTGTGGGTAAGTTTTCCACCTAAGTGAGTATATGCCTAGAATTGTGAATGCTGGATCATGTGGTAAGAGTAAGTTCAGTTTTATGAGAAACTAACTGTCTACTTTTCTTCCAAGTGCTGTTACCATTTTGCATTCCTACCAGCAATGGATGAGAGTTTCTGTTACTCGCCGTCTCTGCCAACATTTAGTGTTGTCAGTGTTTGAGATTTTAGCTATTCTAATGGGTTTGTGGTGGTATCTCATTGTTTCTTGTTTTTGTTTAAAAAACAGGCTCTTGCTCTGTCTGCCAGACTGGATTGCAGTGGTACAAGCATGGCTCACGGCAGTCTCAATCTCCTAGATTCAAGCAATCCTTCCACCTCAGCCTCCTCAGTATCTGGGACCACAGACATAAGCTACCATACCTGGCTAGTTTTAAAATTTTTTGTAGAGATAGGGATCTCGTCATGCTGCCCAGGCTGATCTTGAACTCCTGGGCTCAAGTGATCCTCTCACCTTAGCTTCCTGACGTGCTGGGATTATAGGCATGAGCCACCATGCCTGGCTCTTTCATTGTTGTTTTAATTTACAGTTTTCCCAATGATGTGTTGTTGAAAGTATTTTCATGTGTTTGTTTGACATATGTACATCTTCTTTGATGAGATGTCTGTTCAGATCTTTTGCTTATTTTCAAGTTTTTTTTTTATTGTTGAGTATTAATCGTTCTTTGTATATTTTGGATATAGATCATTTCAGATGTGTGTTTTGCAAATATTTTCTCCCAGTCTGTGTCTTGATTTTTCTTGAGATGTTTTTCTTGACAGTGTCTTTCACAGAGCATTTTTTTTTTGATAAAGTCTATCTTATCATTTTTTCTTGCATTTAAAAAAAATTTTTTTGGTGTTGTATCTAAAAGCTTATTGCCAAACCCAATGTCTCCTATATTTTCTCCTATATTATTTCTTAGAAGTTTTATTGTTTACATTTGTATTTAGGATTATAATTCACTTTATTTTTGTGAAAGGTATGAGGTCTGTGTCTAGATCTATATTTTTACACTTGAATGTCCAACTGTTCCAGCCCCACTTGTTGAAAAGAAAATCCTTTCTCTACTAAATTTTGTTTCTTTGTCACAGATCAATGGACTATATTTGAGTGGCTGTGATTTTTTTCTCTATTTAAAAAGTAAGATTTTTAAAAACAAATTAAATAAATAAAAATACAAATGATCTGTAAAGAGGGGGCTTCCATGTATTAGATGATGGAGTAAAGTTCATTTTTATTTCCTCCCTTGTTTTAGAAATCACCCCAAAGGAACAAGTATAATGGCATACAGACACGGATTTTATCTCTGATGACAGTAGGAAGGTTTTTTGTTTTTTGTTTTTTTAAAAAAATCCTAAATCATAGTGTCTAAGAAAGGATTGCAAAATGCAGTACTGGTTAAATAAGGATGCCAAGAGGAACCCAGATTTTCTATGTGGGGCTGTGAAACTAAACAGCTGGAATTCTCTAGAATTGACATACCTCCTAGGAGCAATGCCTTCTTTTGAACAACAGAAATGGGTAATTGGACTAGTGACAGATCTTCCCTGAAAGTTATTTTATACCATAAAGAAGCACACACACACACACACACACACACAGCCCTGTGCCATAAAAGATCTATACCATAAGCTTTTAACTTTAGTATAAAACAGAAAAAAATTCTCCTTAGAATACTTGCCTCCAATGCATGAACTTTATTTAATTAACTAGTAGAGGATAAACCTGCTTCACTCAAAGATAATTATATATATACACACATATATACTCCCATCTCTCCAGCAGTTACTACCCAGGATAACTGATGCAAATTATGTAATATATATATAGTTATCTTTGAGTGAAGCAGAAGCAGGTTTATCCTCTACTAGTTAAAGAAAGTTTATTATATATTATATATAAGGTTTATATATATAATATATATTTAATTAGGGATATTGTAAAAAGTCAGAAAAGGAATAGAGAAAATAGATAACAGCCAAGGAATATTGATCAAAAATGCTGCCACAAAACATGAAAATAGGCACGCATTTAAGAAATTTAATAAAATATCTTCCTCTGTTCTATTTTTTTTTTTTTTTTTTTAGATGTACTCAACTTCAGAAATAACCATAGGAAGTTTATTCCAAAGTATTACCAAAATCATTCTTCTAAAAGATTTAAATGAAGAACACTCAAAAGGCAGTATCAGGACAGAACAATGCAGTTGATGTTGGACCAAGTATCTGAGTGAGAGGTCTCTTCCTCTGTTCTATAAAAGAGGTCCAAAGCAGAGATCCAAAGGCTCAAAGAGATGACCATTGTCCTAATTTTGATCTAAATGCCTGTAAGGAAACGGAAATCCTAGGGACCACTTGTAAGACCCTTCACACTCCTTCATAGTTAAGTACAGCAGTCACTTAAGTATGATTTGAGAAGTACTAAAAGCCAAGCCTGAACCTTCAATTCTTCCTCCATTTGCCAACCTCGGCATTATTTTTTCTGCCTAATGCAAGAAGAAATTAATTACTCTTCTGGTCAGATAAGCAGCTTCATATCAGCATGACCAGGATATTCTCAAAATGGGTGCTTCTTGCAGAGAAAGAGTTGGGACTATGTGGCTGCTTTGATGACCTAGTTTAAGCACATATCAGGTTATCAGTTGAGGTTTGTTGAACATTCCATAGAGTCCATCCATGAAGATGAGATAGCCATCAGATGGACTGCTGTGCAGAGGATAGCCTAGGAGTAACAGGCTGCAAGATGGTACTGAACAGCCTCAGTAATAGGACCTCAGAGGATTGGAAGAAGTATTTTTAGCCAGGTTTGGAAAAAAGATATTAAGAAAAAAATATTTTCTTTGAAAGGCAACACCTTCTGAATCTGTAAGTCTAAGTCTAAATATGGAACTCCATTAGAAGTTACCTACGTGACTTGAAGCAAATTACTCAACCTCTGAATCTGCTGTAATTTTTTGCTCTCTGGTTATTGTAGGGAGACCTTTTGTTCCTTTCTTCCTGTCCTGTTGTCTGCCTTTGCTGTTTGGTGATTTTCTGTAGTGAGAATCTTTGATTCCTTTCTCTTCTTTTTTTTTGTGTAAAATCATTGAAACTCTGAAAGCTAGTTTTCTTCTCTGTGAAATGCATGAAATAATGTTTGAATTGTAGGTTCCTAGATACTGTAATTGAGATGATGTTGGGAAAGTACACAATACATTGCCTAGCACACAGTAGGCAGCTGATGACCACTCAGGCTGCGATGCCACACCCCATGGGCATTGTTCTCAAAGTGGATGGCCCTGGCTGCTGTGGAATGTGGAGGCCATGGGAAATCAATAAGAAGAGCTATTACTATTACGACTGTCTTCTTACTTTGCCTAGATGTAGCTCCAGCCAGTCATGGATTGAACCAGCACAAGAAAATGAACTCTTTGCTCCCTCAGTTTTTTTTTTTTTTCTATCTCTTTATAGCCTTCATTGGCAGGGGGATGCATGTGAAAAATGCCTACACCAATGGAAAAGGATGCCTTGTGAAAGTCACCCCGTTTCCTTTACTGGTTTCAGAAGGCAAATCATTTAAGAATTTGCATCCTCAGTTTCTTCACCTATCAAATGAGAGACTTCAACCAAATAGTCTTTAACGTTCTTTCCAGAATTCTTTGATTTACCACCTGGATCCCATTCAACACTTTAATCCTGGGACTGCCCACAGACAGGAAATCTTGTTCTCAAAATGACAATGAAATTCATTTAACATGAGTTCCCAGGGGATAGGGGAAATGGGCCAGATTTTTCCTACAAGTTTGTGACATTTAGTCCTTGGCAAGAAAAGGAAGCTGTCAGTCTAAGCTTAAAATATTCCCTTTCCCTCATATAGTATTAATTAAACATGCTTAATCATTGCTGCAACAGTTTTGCAGAGAAAATTTAGGTACAGAGGACTCAGGGAACAAGCAGGTTATGGGAAAGTAGAAAAAAGTCAAGGGCATGTTTGAACCTCCTCCTTTCATTTATTTTAATTTTAAGGGCTTGAACAGTTGCTAAAAGACCTTAGTGTGAGTAGATTGGAGCTCTGTCCTATTGAAATATCCTCAACTCCCATCTCTCTGGCAGTTACTACCCAGGAAAACTGATGCAAAGTGAGAACACACACGTAAGTCCCTTTCAAAGGAAAATCATCACATCTACTCCCACTTTCCTAACAGGTTTTCTAAGTCTTCAATAAGTTTGTGTTAGCTGGGAATGAATGTCTGAATTTAGGCTTCAAAAATGTTCCTCCCCTCCACCCCCAATCTGTATAATTACTGTTTTTTTCCTGAAGTCTTTCAAAATACTATAATTAACAGATTGGCAGATAACCCATATAACTGCAGTTAAGGCAAATATAGTATGCAGCTGTCTTTGCATTAAGTGATTAAATCAAATAGCATAGTTTTGAAGTACATTTATAAAGCATAAATTTACCTCCTGGCAAAACTGTCTTAAGTAACACACCCTACACCATCTGTTCACTCAGTATTAATACCATATCTCCCAGGACTATAGCTAGGGAGAGCACAGCTACCAGCTGTGCAGAACCAAGAGGTGCTGAGAGATTCTTTGGAATACTCAGCAAATTTTGGATCCTCTTAAGGATGCTCATAATAATCATGCATCTCAAACATACACACAAAACATCCATGCATACACACAGACACTCATGCATACACGCACACATATCATGCACATGCACAAACATGCATACAACCTCAAGATGGAGATGGTCTGTATTTTGATCTTTTGAAAATGTGCTCACTTTTCATCAACAAGGCAATACCTGGGTTTTACCTTAAATGCATCTGTTCAAGTACTTCTTTCGTTAAATTATTCGTTAGACAATAAGTTATTCAATGCCTCTATATGTCAGACTAGGTACTAGGGATACAATGGTGAATGGGGATGGCCCTTGTTCTCCTGGAACTTACAGCCTAGCATAGACATCTTTCATTAATAGACTAATTACAATGAATAGTGATGTTTTAAAGACCGAATAGAAAGCCACGCATGCCTAACCTCATTTAGGATTTATAAAATCGAAAGACATGAATATTTTTCAACTCAAGAATACGTACAATAAGTGAAAGAAATTCAGTCACTAAAAACTTATTCAGGACGTGTCATGTCAGTGGACAAAACAAGAAAAGATGTTTACAATTTGATGAGGAAAACTGAAGATAGTCGTGAAAGGAGATGGTAGATACAATGATTCAGAATATTGTGCGGAGGTTCAGAAGTATCAAGTGAGTATTGAGAAACGGGAAGACTGACATGTTTTTTGGAACAATTGTTATCAACTCTGGCTACATGTTAGAATCATTTGGGAAACCTTTTACAAATATGCATGCCCAGGTCTCATGGCAGATCAATTCTATTAGAAAATCCGTGAATGAAACTGAGGGCTTCTCTCTTTTTAAAAAATTCTTGAGGTGATTTTAATGAGCCCTATCCTGTAACGAGTGGCTTTTGAACTAGACACCTAATGATGATATCATCTAGAGCTGCACTGTCCAATATATTAGCCACTAGCCACATGTGGCTATTTAAATTTAAATCAGTGAAAATTAAATGAAATGAGAATTCAGGTTCTCAGTCACTTAGCCCCATTTCTAGTGCTCACTAGTCACATATGGCTCATGGTTGACATGTTGGAAAACCCAGAACACTTCCATCTTTGCCAAAAGTTCCGTTGGACAGTATTACTGTAGATGGATGAAGAGGAGAAAAGTGGACAATACAAGTGAAGGCATGGCAGTGGGAAAGGCATGAGCAGCAGTAGGGAAAAGCAACTCATTTCTTAGGGCATGGAAACATGTCATGAAATAAGGTGTGTGAGCTGAGCAGTCGAAGATGGCACAGTATGGGGCTCCTCAGCCAGGCAGGAACAGGGGCTGTGGGAAGTTAGGATGAAGAAGAGTGCAAAAATAAAAACCAGGTTAAAGAAAAATGGCCAGGCATAATTCAGGATGAATGGAAGAAAGAGTGACTGGTGTCTGTAAATGGACTTAAAAACTTTCTTTTTTGTACTGGGTTAACTCCTAAGATCAAATGAAAACCTAGTTCATTTAGCTAGAGCACATGTTACTCCATTGCTAGCGTTCTCAGGGAAGTCACCCAGAAAATAATTCAAACATAAAAAAATTCAAAGATATAATGGATTCAAATGCAACATTCTTAGAGGTGCAAAGTTGGAGCTTACAAAGTCATATTTTACATCATACAGTTGTACCAGCAAAGATTGTACAGGTTTATCCAGGTCAATATTCTCATTTCTTAAATGAAAACACAGAAGTACAAAGACAGTAAATGAATTTCCCAGGTTCTCACAGCACCCGCAAGGCAGGAATTTAACTAGAGGTCAGGTTATCAAGTTTCTAGACTGGGGATCCTTTTATTCTATGCCACTTTCTAGAATTTTGACATAAAGGAAAAAGCAAAGCCAATTACAAAGAGTTTGCTTTCCCATAAGATTTCCCAAATGGAGGTACGTTGGGGAGAAAAGCAAAGACCAGGAATGTATATCAACAGATGGAAATAAAAGGCTTTTATTATCATTTTTTGAAGAAAAGTAGGTGCACATTCTTAATTTTTGTGGCTCACATGAAACATCAAGAATTCAAGCAAGCTCATTTTCTTTTTTGTTGTTATGATATAATAATTATTTTAGAGGGGCAGATTGTTTGACCTTTATAAGGACTTAGTATTATAAAAAATCTTGGGTCACCAATAATTCATTGTAACTGCAATGCCTTATTTACATTTCATGTAAACTGTAATATATTATTATTAGATAGACAGAGTTTTCTGTTGTGGTTTAGTCTAAAAAAACATAAAGAAATTTCCCTTCATTAAAGTCTGAGTAATGTATAGCTGCCAGGCTGGGCTGAAGATTCAGGCTGGAAAAAAAAAGAGTCTGAATTTTGTTTTACATCAATATTTATTACTATATCAGTAGCTCCAGTACTTAAAATTTATTAGCAGTCTTTATCAGGAGGCAGAAATCGACTCCATAATTATTGTGACTCACATATCCTCCAGGCATTTTTTAATCTTACTTTTGTTTACTGCCACTTGTACTGAACATTTCACATTGCAATTCATAAAGAAGCAGCTCACAGAAAACTAGCATCTGGGCTACCCCAATATTTTCCATTTTATTAGTCAATGGGAGTGGCTTTAAACTACCCAGCTTATAATTTTTAACCAGAACACACAATTTAATCATTTTAGGATGTGTTCAAGCACAGCTCCAAGTTTTAATAAGGCTGCTCCCTTTATTTCAGATCCCCTCCCTGTCAAAGAGGCTCCTGTATTTTAAAAACTAAAACATGCCTTCATTTCAGCTCCTCTTGAGTTAAAATGTGTATTGAAACACTTTCTGAGAAAAGAGTGGTAGAAAGTAAAACAAATCTCTAAGAGAGAGAGAAAAAAACTGGGAGTCTTTTGAGGTCATATTAAAATTAAGTGAGAAGATGGCACAATTATTTTGACAGCAGGTGGGATCTCTAAGCTGTTAATTAAGAGACTAACCATTAAGAACAAGAAGACTCAAGTTTTAGAGGTTTACTAATTCTCTTCTGGTATTTTGGGAAGATTTGATTATATGGTACCATTTTTAAATGCCATTTTACGGCTTTACAAAATAACAGAGGAAGTACCACATCCCTGAGGGGACACTGTCAGATTCTCATTTTACATAACTCAAAATGATTTACCCTGTGGACAAAAGACCATTCATTGTGAGAAACGGTATTATAACTAAGCATGCCTATGCTAGGCTAACTAATAAATCAGGCAAGTTGACATGCTAGGGAAAATAATGGTATCCTCAGCTATTGAGATAAATAGATGCATAGACTGATGGATAGATGGGCAGACATAATAGAACTCATGTAAACAAATATCATCTAATATTAGCTAGGTCATGTCCTTGTCCAATAGACAAGAATAAGAACCAAAAGAATGCAAGCTGGTAGATGGGTTATGTCCTCTGTAATGACAACAGAAGGAAGACTGAGTTCTTTCTGGCAGGAGCTTTGTCTCACTCTTCTTTATATCCTCAGCACCTATAATAGTTCTTCTCACTCAGAGATGTTCAACAAATGTTGTATAAATGGAGGTAAAAGAAAAGAAAAAAAGGAAGAACCCCTAGATGCAAAAGCTATCAATTTGCATTTCAGTGAACAAGAATGGTGTTTTCCATTAGAGTTGAGAGGAATCTTCATATCGCAGTGAGAAAACACCTAGAATAGAACTACGAACAGTTTCAGATGTCATCTGAAGCAGCCTGCCTAGAAAGCCTTGAAGAGGCCTTGAGGAGGGGAAGAGATATTGAGGAAAAGGCTGCAGAGTTGGTGGCATGTACAGGCCCACTGAATAGAACAGCATCCAGAGCACAGAGACCAAGGAAACTTCACCTAGATGTGTGGTCATGAGCTGAGTAGTCCTTGATAAATCTTCTGTGGACCTCTGTTTCTTATCATATAAAATAGGGAGTTCAACTCATTTCCACCTTAGTTTCTTGGGCCTGACGCACATTTTTATAATTCCTGTGTTCCATTCTTGAAATCCCTTATCTGATATCCTGGAAATAAAGGTGATTAATTATTTCTTTGTGAAAAAGGGAGTTAGACAGCAGAAATATTGATTATCATACAATTTTTCAGTTATGTTATGATTTGAAAAAGTTTTCTTGTTCCTCAAATGTTATTTTATTACACAAAAGCCCTAAAACACCAAGTCTAATATGATTTCTTAAAAGAAACACCTGGAAAAAATTGGATTTGAGACTAAAAAAATTGCTTAAAAGAATTCTCTCGAAACATGTATATTTTGATATGTACTTGCAACTACAGATGCCACATGTCAAAACCTTTGTATTCTTTCCTTTCAAACATAAAGTCATTTTGTATCATTTAGCCCTGGACTGTAGAATAGAGCCATATTTCATTGTCTTAAGTTTTCCAACTGGAAATTTCCATTGCCTCAATCAAGACTCTGGTGAAAAAGTGTGGCCTGAAAGAATCATGTTGAAAAGGCTGAAATGGGGTGGGGTCTGTCTTGGAGTTGGTCTTCAGCAGATCAGCTCTGTGGAGTGGGTGCTATTAACATGCAAAACCAAGAAGACTGAAGTGCTACATCTTGCAGGAAGATGACAAGCCTATCATCTCTAGGCTTGTAGGATTGTGTCCCACAGATTATCAGGCTAGGTTCTGTACCTGATCCCCCCATAATAATTATGATCATCTGCAAAAAGAAATTTCTAGCCCAGGTAAACTTCTACTGATTCTATTTAGGTTCTTAATTATAATTACCATTTATCATGTGACTGGGGATTTTTAGCTCCACATTCCAGATACAGAAACTGAAAAACAAACAGGCAAAATGACATTTCCCAAGTCATGCAGCTGGTATGTAACAAGGCAAGAGTCTCAAATTATGATGCAAATGTGATTCTTTTTGTTTTTATATCTTTATATGTAGTGTTTATTTTTATTTCATTTACTCTTTTTTCTTTTTCCAATATATTTTAAAACCCTTATTGACAATATTAAAAATACCATTTTAACAGAAGATCCCAGCATTTTTGCCTGAGACACAACCTAATGTGAATGTCTAAAAGTTGGAATTTCTCACTTTGGAAAGTTGGATATGATGGTGACAGTTGTGGGCCCAAGCTTTATCCATCTCAAAGGGAGTTAAAACTCAGTAGGACTGACAGACAGGCCATTACATAGAATCCTTTATTTGGAAAAAATTTGAAATTCAGAGAAAAGCTCCAAGAACACTAAAGAACATCCCAATACCCTTTGCCTAGATGCATTTATTGTTCATGGTTTGTGCCACTTGCTTTCTTTATCTATACAAATATCATTCTTTGTTTCAAACTTTTGAAATTCAGTTGCATACATCTTGCTCCTTTCCCTCTAAATCCTTAAATGGATATTTCCTAAGAAAAAGAATATTGTCTTATCTATCCACAGTACGGTTATCAATTTAGGTAAATTTAACATGAACACAGGACTTTTATCTTATGTAGCATCTATATTCTAATTTTGTCCATTTGCCTACCTAGCAATGTCCTTTATAGCATGTTTTTCCTTCAGTACAGGACCCAGTGGGGATCACATATTACTTATTTACTTCTCATGCCCCATGAATTTCCTTTAATCTGGAGCAGTTTCCCAAATTTCTTTGTCTTTTATGACATATATATTATATATATATACATGTATATATATATATATAAATTTTTTTTTTTTTTTTTTTTTTTTTTTTGAGATGGAGTCTCACTCTGTCACCCAGGCTGGAGTGCAGTGGTGCAATCTTGGCTCACTGCAACCTCCACCTCCCAAGTTCAAAAGATTCTCCTGCGTCAGCTTCCCAAGTAGCTGGGATTACAGGCGTGCACCACCGCACTCTGTTAAGTTTTTTGTATTTTTGTAAATATGAGGTTTCACCATGTTGGCCAGGCTGATCTCAAACTCCTGACCTCAAGTAATCTGCCTCCTTCAGCCTCCCAAAGTGCAGGATTACAGGTGTGAGCCACTGCGCCCAGCCTTAACTTTGATATTTTTGAAGAATGCAGTTGAGGAGTAATTTTTAGTTATTTCTCACCTGGAAATAGTTTCTCTGGAGTTGATCTTTTCTAAAACTTTAAAGGATGTTTTTAGACATGAGAGTCCTTTGGCCTTTAGATTCAATGCCAGGCATGCTAAGGTGTGCACAGGGACTTTTCTGTCAGAAATGCAACTTTCGCTAAAGAGAGGGTAGATAGAAGTGTGGCAGAGACTGATGTGTAAGCTTTCTACTGTTCGAATGTTTTTGTCCCCACAAATTTGTACATTGAAATTCTCATCCCCAGATGATAGTATTAGGAGGTCTGGCCTTTGGGAGTGGATCAGGTCATGAGGGAAGCACCCTCATGAAAGGGATTAGTGCCCTTGTTGAGGCCCAAGAGCAGTCTTGTCCCTTTCAGCATGTGAGACATTGCAAAAAGGCGCCATCTATGGGGAAGTGGGCCCCACCAGACACCAAATCTGTTGGCACCTTAATCTTGGACTTTCCAGTCCCCAGCACGGCGAGAAATATATTTCTGTTGTCTATGAGCTGCCCAGTTTATAGCATTTTGTTATGGCAGCCCAAATGAAGTAAGACAAAGCCCTTTGAGATTAGCAACTCAGGAGAAGCTATTGGTGCCAAAGGAATCTGTGAAAGAGAGGAGCTGCCAACACTGGTGAAGCCTCATCCCATGGATGGGAAAGATTTGGCAGTTCTGAGCAAGGTGATATATTAGCACCATTAGAGGAATTGAAGAAATCAAAGTACAGAAATGATGCAGTGCATGAATTCACCAGCTTAAAATCTTAATAATTAGGCCAAAAGTACATAGTGTGAATCTCTTAAATGTTTGGCTAACATGGGTAGATAAAATAGGTAAATATAGACACCAGGATATACGTGAGTCCATTAATTATTTTTAATAAACATTGAAAGGATTTTGTAGCAAAGTTACCAAGTAGATGGGAAAAATTAGGAAACTTTTTTCCTAATTTACATCTGAAGATGTAACCTACAGATACATGTATTCAAAACATACACACACACACACACACACACACACACACACACGAATATGGTTCTATGTGGCTCCCAATGCTGTCTTAAAAATTTAGGCCTCACTTACCCTCCAAATCAGTATGAACCTCGCTATCCAGGTTGCAGTAGGGAGTCTGAAGAGCTGACAAGCTCTATGTAAGAAAGAGAGAAGAATTTGAAATACTGTGGCAGTCGTGGTAGTGGTGGTTTGAGGACCTGGGAGAGAGGAGAGGGGGACTTGCAGGGCAAGACACTGCTTCAGTGGAAGAGGAGGAATTGAGAACCTGAAGGACAAAGCAGTACAAAAGGACTTTGGATGGAAAGCGATAACATAGAAAATAATGTAAACTGTAGTGGGATGGGCTATACACCTCTCTCCATTTATCACCCATGTAGGACCTTCAGTAAAGTTGGCTTTGCGGGTTAATGCTTTTTTTTTTGCAAGTGGCATGCTTTCACGATGCTTGAAGTGGAGGTTGGGGTCTGTGTCTGGGTTAACGCAGGGCCAAAATAGATTATGTGGAGAAGCTGGCATAAAAGATGGAGAAGATTTCAGGAGTATAAATGCCTGAGAATTAGCAAAAATTAGGGTACACTTCAGACTTTCTGAACATCTGTGTTCTATTTAATACAACTAGTATTAATTGTATTAATACTGTAAATAGAACATCTGTGCTCTATTTAATACATTCTAGGGGAAGAATTTGGGCAGGAAGGAAGTTAGAGCAGGGACCAGGACTTTGATGCAAAACCCACAGACCAACTACTTGAGTGGGGCAAGGTTTGTAGGGTAGATCCCAAATATCTTACTCAAGGGTGTCAGATTGGCTTATGAATGGATTTTGGGACACTTGAAAGCAGTCTCTCAATATCGTTCACCAGCTGCCTTCCCATCTTGGGTGTCTTTCGGATGATCCTCCATGTGTTAGGGCTGACCTGGAGAATAATGGTGGGCCTTTGATCAGATGCTACCCCATCTCTGCTCAGGGAGCAGAATTGTGTTAAATAGAGCACAGATGTTTTTAAAGACCTGAAAGTCTGTGCCCCTCATCAGCAAAGGACTGTTTGTAGAAATATCAAGTGAGAACCTCATGCAGGAAATCTTTGTTATTTGAGTTTTTCCAGAGAAGGGACAATAGAAAATTATTTTATGCACTTTAAAAAATGAATAACAAGGAAGGAAAACTGACCTTAATTAATGCAATCCAGAAAGGCATATTATTCATGAATAACAAATGTCTACAGCTTGCCAAAAGAGAGGGGAGTGAGAATTAAGTCCAAGATTCTTCATTCTTTTCTTGTCTTTCAGCATCAACGCAGCAAGCCAGGAAAAGGACCAAAGGTGGAATGGTAACAACTAACGTTTTGCCTATTCAACTCTGTGCTTTCCAAGGGTTAACCTTAAAATCTCCATTCCATGAAGACCCACGTCCACAATCTCTGACGATTTCAGTTTTTAGAGAAAGTCCTTCTCAGGACCCATCAGAAGAGGGGTCCATAAGAAGAAAAGCAGAACCCAGGGAATTCTTAGATTCCTTGTTCTGACTATCCACAGGAATGAGAGTGTGGTGGATTTGGACAATACAGCTTGCTTACTGGGTGGTGGCATAAGATGCAGTGTGTGTTAGCGTTCTCCAGAGAAATGGAGCCAATAGGATGTGTGTGTCTATGTAAAGAGGTTTATTTAAAGGATTGGATCACACAATTATGAAGCCTGGCAAGTCCAAATCTGCATGGTGCGCTGGCAGGTTGGAGACTCAGGGGAAAGCTGAGGTAGTTTGAGTCTGAAGGCCATTTTCTGGAGAAATCCTTTCTTGGAGTAGGTCAGCTTTTTTTTTTGTTATATTCAGGCCTTCAGTTGATTGAATGAGGGCTATCCCCATTATGAAGGGCAATCATCTGCTTTACTCAAAGTTCTCCAATTTCAATGTTAGTCTCAACCAAAAAATCTCTCATAGAAACATTGTGAATAATGTTTGACCAAATATCTGGGCACTGTGGACCAGCCAAGTGGAATGAATATTTGGAGGCAGATATTCTGTGTGCTATTGTTGGATAAGTCATTTAACTTCCCTGAGTCTCAGGATCCTTTTCTAGAAGAGCACTTTGCCTGAAAATCTCATAAGATTGTTTGAGAACCACCTGGGATAAGGAGTGGAAACACTTTGTACATATGTGAGCCTCACTATTGCTGATATTGATTCTTTGATTTTGATTCCTTGGGTTTTCAGAATCTAACCTAAAAGAGTCTATTTCCAGTGGAAAATTTCACTATACAGCCTACAAGATCCCTTGCTCCTACGTTCATCTGATATAACACATGCTCCTACTTTCTCTGCTAAAGAACTCTCTTGAAAGGCTCCATGGCGACACTGAATGTTTCTCTACAAAAAAATGTGATTAATATTTTACATTATTTCCTATATTTCTCTTCCAAGCTTGCCCTGTGTAATTCTAGGGACCCAGTACAGCCTGGCATTGATCTGAGAGAGAATCCATAGGGAAGGAGACATGAGAGCAAGACTTGGGGCAAGGGAAAAAAGGATATCATGATACAGAGGATGTGACACCTGCCAGGCTTGCCTGAACCTGTTCTATGTCTGGATAATCTTTGTATTTATCCTTCCTGGGGGAATTTGCATAAGCTTCTTTCCAAGGTTGCTTTCCAGAGCAGTTACAGTAAAAATCCTTGCTCTGAAAGATGCGATGGAGCAGCCATGGAGGCGGACATTCTATTGTGTGGGGAGCTGGAGACTGATGCTGCTCTCTCCCTGTCACCTTTGGGCTTCACTGAGGCATCCTTCACTCTGACCTTCTTACTTCTGGTCTCCACCCTATCTCTGACCAAGCCATCCTCTGACTTTCTTTTTGTTCACCACTGCCACTGAGTACCTTTCTTCCCCCAGAGCCCACTTGACACTGGATTCTACATTGGTGCATCTTCCATGCCCACCACTTGCCTTTTCCCTTCTATACCCAGAGCATAGATTGTGCAACCTATTTCCCACATTCACTTTACGTTTCTTTGGACTCTATGTCCTTATCTGACTTCACATTCTCTGGGGATCTCAACCTCTCATCTACATTGACCCAACCATGGATGCCACTGATTCATTTGATGTTTTTCCATCCTATTGATGTTTCATTTGAGTAACCCAGCAAAGTCCGACCAATGGAAGGACTTGGGCAAGGACCTCCTGCATAGCTTCAGGAAGGGCTCAAAATACAACTTACTAAAGGACTTAGAAAGCTATCTAGTGAATGGGTTGGGGGCTACCTCCAAGAGGAGACAAAATGTGGCTTGGTAACTCACTCACTTGTGACTTGTCAACAGGACTGAGGGAGAATCCACACAAGCAGGATCCTGAAAACACCCAGAACACACATTGAGCAAAAAGATGGAGCAGTTCAATCAATGTAGGTTCATCGTGGTTGTGTGTTCTTCATATATTTCTTCCCATTGTACACTGTCCCACCCTGGGAAATCCCATAGCTACTTGAAAATCATATATTTGGCACCCTGGTTGTATCAGGGATATCACAATACCTCTCTTGGGCTTACCTGCCTTGATATGAGTCCTCAATGATTTCTGGAAGTCCATATTATTTAGTTTTGGGAGCCCCAGAGGTGGGGTTCCTACATTTCAATCCCAAAAGGCTTTTGAAGGTGAGCAATCTGGTCACTTTCTTTCCTTCGTTGTTCAGCTACTTACAGTTCAAGGATTAACTCTGTAGCCAATGATGCAAAGCTCCCGGAAGAATCCCTCAAGCGGATCAGGGAGAAAAGTGGTCACAAAAATTTCAGCCCCTGATATGGTTGGCTCTTTCCCTGCACCCAACTTTGGGTAGAGAAAGCCAAATTGCCACGAAAGGGACCCTCTCTAATTTTACCCAAAGGCTTACTGAGGTCCCTCTGACTGGGAGAATGGCAAACAGGACAAGAATCTCTTTCTAACTCAAGAGGGAGCAAGGAGCTTGTGAGACACTCAAGAGAAGCTTGAAGAAGAAATTAAACAGGATTGGGGAATTCCAGCAAAAGAGAGGAACAGGGGAGCCCCACTCAAATTGAGGAACAGTTTAGCAGAAACATCTGGGAAAAAGACACCCAGTTCCTGTCAGGGATTCTACTGAAGCGTAAAATAAAAAAAAAAAAAAAAGGATGAGGTGTTTGTTTCAGAGTCCTCATCTATGGAAATAAGGGAAGGGGCAGGAAGCTCCATGGCCAAGACAGCATTCAGCTCTGAACTGAACCAAACACTCTGAGCTGAAACTTAGCAGAACAAGACCATCATTGGCCAGACCTAAGAAAGAAACAGGGGCTTGTGCATTTGTGCATGGAGTTAATGCAAGAAAACAAAGCTCACTCAAAGAGCAACTCAGGGGCTCAGCAGAGCACAAATATAGAATTCCCTGTGATGACAGAGCTCCCTCCTTCCTTGAGTAAAGTAAAGGGTTGCAGTCTCACAGTTGCACATCTCACAGTCAAGCAGGCTCTGAGGATTCGAATGCTCTAAGCATCAACAGGCAGGTCACAGGCAGGGTCAGAAAACACAAGAAAGCTGTGAGGTTCCTGGATGAGCAACTGAGGCAATGCACTTCGTGCTCCTAGGAAGCCTGTGTTTCAACCAGCTCCTGCCAGTCTGGACCAAGGATTTGAGATCCATGAGGCCATGGTCACAGCTGCCCCCTGCCCCAGGCTCTGTCTGTGGTCAGCCAGAACATTTTCTCCATCCTCTACTCACAGATAAATGTCTGTCAAATAAAGATTTCCATATAATTACACAAATTAAGTAGTTATATTACCACATCCACTGAAAAAATGATCTTTGCTTCTTAGAAGCAGCGATATTTATTCTTCCCGAATGCATTTGTTTGTTCTAAAATGAGAGTGGTGTCTGTTTCTGATGTTTGGGGGAATGTTTAGTGAATTCAGAAACTTACACTTCAAGGAAACAAGGAGTCAGTTTTAGCTCTTATTGAGAGCTAGCTTTGGGTTCTCACAGTTGGCCAGGTTGAGATAGGGAGTTTAACAGTGACATGGCACACGCACCATCACCCTGGGTTCCTTCATTTGTGCCTGTGAAGATATCTCATTAAAATAATTTGTCATTATAGCAAATACTTGAAATATAGTTTAGGTAGCTGAGGAACTAAATTTAATTGAATTTTAAACACTGAAGCAGTGTAAATAACAGTTTTCAATGTAATACAATTTTAGTCCTTCATTTCACTCTACCCATTGCATCTTGTAGCGTATGGTACTATGCCTGTGGTATGCGTGCGTCTTTTCTAGTACCGTATATAAGCACATCGCTGTTCTTGTCAGTGTCGATGAATTGACTCAGTTCCAATGATTTTTTTTCTATTTTAAAAAAACTTTTATTTTAGCTTTAGTACATGTGAAGGTTTGTTACATAGGTAAACTTGTGTCACAGGGGCTTGTTGTACAGATTATTTCATCACCCAGGTACTAAGCCCAGTACCCAAGTTATCTTTCCTGCACCTCTCCCTCCTCCCACCCTCCACCCTCAAGTAGACCCCAGTGTCTATTGTTTTCTTCTTTGTGTTCTTAAGTTCTCATCATTTAGCCCACACTAATAAGAAGTCAGAACATGTGGTATTTGCTTTTCTGTTCCTGTGTTAGCTGGCTAAGGACCTCCAGTTGCATCCATGTTCCCACAAAATAAATGATCTTGTTCTTTTTATGGTTGCATAGTACTCTATGGTGTATGTGTATCACATTTTCTTTATCCAATCTGTCATTGATGGGCATTTAGGTTTCTTCCATGTCTTTCTATTTTGAGTAGTACTGCAGTGAACATTCATGTGCGTGTATCTTTATGGTAGAATGATTTATATTCCTCTGGCTATATACCCAGTATTGGCATTGCTGTGTAAAATGGTAGTTCTGCTTCTAGCTCTTTGAGGAATCACCATACTGCTTTCCACAATGGTTGAATTAATTTACACTTCGACCATCAGTGTGTATAAGCGCTTCCTTTCTCTACAACTTCTCCAGTATCTGTTATTTTTTAACTTTTTAATAATACCTATTCTGATTGGTGTGAGATGGTATCTGCTTGTGGTTTTGATTTGCATTTTCCTGATGCTCAGTGATATTGAGCCTTTTTTCCTATGCGTGTTGACCATGTAGCACGTCTTTTGAAAATAGATTGTTCAGATCCTTTGCCCATGTTTTAAGTGGGTTGTTGGTTTTTCTCTTATAAATTTGTTGATTATTAGACCTTTGTCAGATGCATAGTTTGCAAATATTTTCTCCCATTCTGTAGGTTATCTGTTTACTCTGTTGATAGTTCCTTTTATTGTGCAGAAGCTCTTAAGTTTAATTAGATCCACCTGTCAAATTTTGCTTTTCTTGCTATTGCTTTTGGGGTCTTTGTCATGAAATCCTTGCCCATTCTTGTGTCCAGGATGGTGTTGCCTAGGTTGTCTTTCAGGGTTTTACTTTTAAGTATTTAATCCATCTTGAGCTGATTTTTGTATAACATATATAGTATAAGGAAGGGGTCCAGTTTCAATCTTCTACATATATTATCTCAGCACCATTTATTGAATAGCCAGTGGAGACAGGTTAGACCAAACACTGTGATGCTGGATTAGATCCTGAGATATCTGCATCAGGCTTATTTTGATTTTAATTGTATATGTATGTAGGTAGATAATAGAAACAGAACTGATTTGATGTATATGTACATACATGGACTGCTATTACACACATATTTTCTATGTCTGTCTGTCTGTTGAGAAGGTCTTGAACCAGTGACTCTCCAGGAGCAGCGAGCATACCAAGCACCAAGAACCAACCTTTCTTTCTTTCTCTCTTTCTTTCTCTCCCTTTCTCTTCCTCCCTCCCTCTCTCTCTTTTCTTTCT
>NW_012122487.1:9959384-9961943 GCF_000951035.1 Colobus angolensis palliatus
CACTGCAACCTCTGCCTCCCAGGTTCAAGCGATTCTCCTGCCTCAGCCTCCCGAGTAGCTGGGATTACAGGTGCTCACCACCATGCCTAGCTAATTTTTGTATTTTTAGTAGGGATGGGGTTTCACCATGTTGACCAGGTTAGTCTTGAACTCCTGACCTCAGAAGATTCACTCACAATGATGTCCCAAAGTGTTGGGATTACAGGTGTGAGCCACCATGCCCAGTCAAATTTTCTTTCTAAATATCATTCTCCAATAAACATAATTAGGGATCTTGGAAAAATAGCTGATTCTGTGGCTTGAACAGGGAAAATACAAGATGAGCCTGGAGCATATTGTAGTGCCAGAAAGTAAGAAATAGACACACACAAAGAATGGGGGTATGTCAAAAGGACAGAGAAAGCAACCTAAAAATTGTTTTCAATGGCTGAAGTTGGAGCAATTTGGGCAAGAAAATACAATAATATTAGATTGTAATCAAAACAATAAAATAAATGTCAATGAATCCATATTGATATTAAGTGACTGAATAAATAAATGGAGCATAAGAAGTAAATCTTCCTTAAAGAATTCCAGATGTTATATGTAGATACTCCCTCCCTGGGAAGTGGTGCTTAATTCCCTCACCCTTGAGTGTGAATTGGATATAGTGATTTGCTTCCAAAATGTAGAATATGGAGAGGGAAAAATAGTAAATTTACAGTGAAGACCAGCAGACACCACCTTAACTATAGAATCAAGTTTAAAATAACTAGTAATAAGTCATATTGATATCATATATTTCTTGATATGATGCAATGAGGATGCTGTGGTATTTTCTCCCAAACCCATAACCCAAATATAATCATGAGAAAATATCAGAGCAACTCATACTGTGAGACATTTTACAAAATACTTGCCTTGCACACTTCAAAGTATCCTTCAAAGTCATGAGAAACGAGGAAAGACTGAAAAACCATCTCAGATCAGAGTAGACTAAATAGACAGGATGACCAAATGCAATGTGGTATCTGGGCTGGAACCTAGAGAAGAAAAAGAACATTAATGGAAAAACTGGAAAGTCTGTAGTTTAGTTAATAGTATCAAACTAATGTTAATATCTTAGTTTTGACAAATATGTCATGGTTACTAAGATGTTGGCATTAGGAGAAGCTGAGCAAGGGGTATTCAGGAAATCTCTGTAATGTGGCAACTTTTCTGTAAATCTTAAATTACTCCAAAATAAAAATTTTATTAAAAATAACTACAGATAATAAAGTGGGCAATGTTAAGAGTCATTGTTGGTAAACACTTAGTGGACTAAATAAGACTTTCCTTTTAATATTCATAAATGAATGCATGAATTTAGTCATCTGAAATCAGAATTAAATTTCCAACCAAACATTATAAAATGATTTTTAATAGGAGCTAAGGTTGTAACTTTAATCAGTGAAAAAATGGTTTAAATTTTTGAACAAAAACAAAAAAACAGTTTTAGATGTATATATGGTAACAAAAAAGTTAGTGTTTTAGTTATCAAAATTTTGTTATACAATGATGAGGAAAAGATAAGATATTTTACAAAAATTGCCCATAGCCACCAAATAATTGCCTCTATAACACAATTTTTTGTTAATAATCTCAAAGATTAATTAAATTATAATTTAAAAACCACAAGAAAAAAATTGATTAATTCTGTTTATGTTGATAATAGAGTTGTTTTTTAATTTCTCTAATGTATCAATCTTAATAATACTGACTCAATGTAAGAGTTAGTGTATTTATTAATTTAGACACATTTAACTTCAAAACTGATATGCTTTGCTTCCAAGTTAAATCAATTTGGTTAGGGATGACAAGTGCTGTCAATAAAGATGTGCATATTAAAGGAAAACAGTTTTTCACTACTTGATTCCCTTATTGGAAAACATTTAAGCATGTTTGGAACAACTTGAGTTTGTGAATCTTCTTTCTCAACTGTAAATTTTATGAATTATAAATGGAGATCAACTATATATAATGGAAATTTAGCATTTGAATTAAGATATCTTATAATAACATATACATCAAATTCTCAAGATTTTGTATTAAAATAATGTAAAAGAATCTCATTATTGACTATGCGTAAAAATGTTTTAAATACATTAGATTAATTAAAATATAGTATTAAAATTAATTTTACCTCCTTTTTAAAATGTGGCTACTACAAATTTATAATCAGGTTTGTCTGGCAGTATATTTCTATTGGATGATACTGACATATACAATATATTTCATTCTTTTTTGAAAATAATGCTGCAATATTGATTTCTCTTATCCTCTAGTATCTCTCACTTTGAAAAATATTCCTTTAAGATAACTAATCGTGATTTGAAAAATTCCTCTGTTCAACATCAACCATCTGGATCTAGAGACAGAATTTATTTAGAATATTTGAGTCATTTTGTAGCCCTTTTTATTATATTTTTTGCTTTAGTTGCCTCTACATTTCTATTCTTAAGCATTTGGTCTGCTTTCCTCTTTTCCTCCCTTCCTTCCTCCTTTCTTCCCTTCCCTTCCCTTCCCTTCCCTTCCCTTCCC
>NW_012122487.1:9962058-9982269 GCF_000951035.1 Colobus angolensis palliatus
TGGCCTCCTCTCCCCTTTCCTCCCTCCTCCTCCTTCTTCTTCTTCTTTTTCTTCTTCTTCTTCTTCCTCTCTCTCTGTCAGTGCTGGGATTATAGGCATGAGGCACAGCACACAGCTTCAGTCAGCTTTTTTGCTTTTTAGTAAATAAGACATCATAAGAAAGGGAGTTAATTCAGAGTCCATGATTTGTTACATAACTCCATAAATTACAAGTTCTTTGTTTGTTTGTTTTTCTTTCTTGTTTTTAGCAGAACATTGCTAAAGGCCCTTCTTTTTGTTTGTTTAGTATTTTCTACAAGCCTTTCTCTTCAGTCTTCTTGGTGTGATTCTTATAAGCCTGTGCCATTCATTGTTGGTCCTTTGTTAATATTGTTCCTTCCATCTTTTAAATATATTCTTATTTTAGTGTTATTTTATGGGTTTTAAACATCTAGCTTGTACATGCAGTGTGTAGAATACTCGCATAACATGCAAAGAGACATCTGTACTAAAAGGAAATTCTTGTAGCAGGCAAAGAAACACTTGCCATTTAGTGGCAAGGAGGATAATTACATGAGAGTCTCCACTGTTGGTGCCTCCGGGATCCACCTCAGCTTTTCAGTCAAGACCACTTTCTGGGAAGTCCCCAGCCAATGACTGAACCCGTATTCCCAGCCAGTCCTAGGACCTGGCCATTTTTGGAGGACACCTCCCATCAGCAGTCTTCTGTTTGCAGCTCTGGTTGGGCCGGCTGAGAGTTTGTCGGAGGCCCCCTGCCCAATCCTGCACCTTTTGGTTTCTTTTCACAAGGGTCATGTCTGCATTGTGATCTGATGGTTTTTCTTGCTCAAATCTGCTTCCTTCTCCTATTGTCTTTCACAGGCACATCACCCCTTGTATACCCAATAAGTCCCCTGTTATCCAAATATTGTTTTCATGTCTACTTCCAAGTGACATAGTTCCTTATATGCTTTCCTTTTTCTTCCTTTCTGTGATTGCTTGGAAATATTAACTTCTCCCATCTTTTCCTGTGAAATTTTTAGATTCTCTGGCCATAGAATCCTGCATATTTCTACTCTGAACTTACTAAAATCTACATTGCTAAAGTCTATATTATCACAGACTCCAAAATGATGTATCTATGCTCTCATTTTCTTAAGTCTTTCTGTTCCTTCTTCAATAATAATCACAAGTTTAAATTTAACCTAAATCTAATAATTCTAGAGTTTTAGTCACCTTGGCAAACCCTGTTCTCTTCTTTTATTGATGCTATGATTTAGCTGAGGGCTACAGTAGTTAAGTGATTCATCTCAAATTGCAAGAACTATAAAATTAATCTCCTTCATAAGTCAATTGTCTCATGAGAATTTCTTTGCTTTCATGACATTTCTCATAAAATAGTTTCAGATTCGAGCCCTAGACTGCCAATTTACTAATCTTATTAAATTACTTCTAATGCATCTAACTAAGATTACTTTACCCTTCTGAAGTTTGATGGATTAGTTCCCTAAATATCATGAGTGCCTTCTCCTTATGATAATATATTCTATATATTCCAGGGAAAGCTGTCAATGGCTAGATCAGCAAGGAAGAAGATGATCATGGAAATCTCACTGAAAGATAGATAGATAGATAGATAGATAGATAGATAGATAGATAGATAGATAGATAGATGGTTTTATTTAATAAGCCTAGCCAGCAAGTAAATATGACAATGTTGCATCAAAAGACGTTAAGTGAAAGTGTTAATTTAGAATAAAAAATGAATTTAGATAATCTGTGGAATATCTGCTGAAACTATCTTTTTTTCCTGTTTTATCCATAGCTGCTCCCTCTGTCCCTCTTAATCCAAATGGCTATTTCTCTGATTGTCCATTATCTGATCAACAATTAACCCCAGGAAACAGAATCTAGAATTTCCTAGGAAGGCATTATTAGCCTCCTTTCTCATGCAGACATTGTGGTGCATCTTGGGAAGAGAAACTCAAATTAGCTACCAAAAGGTAAGATAGAACCAGTGGGTGCCTACTTAGACTTGGATAGGAGGCAAGAAAGGTGGCAGTTTACAGCAATTAGACTTACGGTCTTGAAAGGATTAAATACATACACACCCAGTTAATTTGCCTTCAGGAGGCCTGCAAGTGATTTTCTTCCCCTAAGTAATTCTGTCAAATGTATCCATGTTTTCATTAACTGCTGAAATAATTTTTTCTATTCATTGTAGGGTTGGTTATACTGTACTTTTTTGTGTTAATAAGTATTTATCCTCTTACCTTATACTATTACAATCATTAACTGCAGTGTGAAAATATACTAGTTATTACTGTCTAACTTTTGTTAGCACAATAAGGCAGTGGAGGTGAAAAAAATTACATAAAAAGCATGCAGCCAGAGTTTCCTGCCAAGGAGCAGGGCACTGAATTCATGACATTTAGTTTCTGTGCCCAACAGCTACCTCCTGTGGTTCTACTGAAAGAGAATACTGATCAGCCGAAGGAATATTAGATTCTTGAGAATTGCACATCATGGAATTGAAGAAAAGGAGAAATTGGAGCAAGAATATCTGTGAGTTACTTTTTCTTCCTTTCCTTTTCTCCTTTCTTAATGAAAGAAATTTTACTGTGGGTCAGGAATGTCTCACATGTAAAATAGTCAGAGGTAAGAAAGGTAGCTTCTGGTGAGCGGCATCCATTTGGAAGGTTCGTTACCACAAAGAAAAAATGTACAACATAAGAGCTAACCATAAGGAAAAGTGAAAGAAAATGTTGGTAAGTGATAAAAAGAATTATTAAGGAGGAACAAATGCATGTATACATGGCTCTGTTACTTAAAAAGAAACATATAGCTGTCAAAGCACTTCAGGGGTGTTGTGGATAAGCAGTATCTTGAACATGACTTTTTTTGTACATAATATTTTAAATGAAACAAAAATCTGGGAAAAATGTAGCAAGTGCAGCTTTTTAACTATGCAGTATGTTAATGTGTCAGATGGATTGTACAGTTGAACAGCTTGAGGGAATGGTAGTATTTTAATAATATTATATGTTAACCTGGACTTTATAAGTAATCTCTGTTTACCTGAAAGTTGTTATTAGCTTACATACATGAAATGTAACTTCTATAGATATTTTCCCCACTTGTTTTAAAAAATTTTTATTGACAAAGTAGCATTAAAATAGTATTAAGCAGAGAAATTAGATTAGGTTTTGTGGAGGGGGAGGATGTTGCTTATTGATGACAAAAACAGGTGATAGTGGATTTGTCATGGTTGAATATAGGTTCTAGTAATTCCTTATCATTTGACATTTTTAAATCATGAGAGTTAAAAAGCCAATGTTGGCTCAAATTTCTTAATATTTGCAAGTGAAATGCAGCAATAATGCAGTATCTTGGACATATATGCACAGTTCTGATTCTTTCTCTTTGATTGTTCTAGAAGCCATTTCACACACATTATGAAAGAAAGGCCAGTGGCACTGATGAAGAATCTGAAATACAGAAAGATTGTCTGTGATTTGCTGTAAGCTATACTTATTTAGGTTTCTCGTGAAGGGTGTATTCCAAAATCTACATGTTTTTACTCTACTTTAGTGTTTTTCCTTTTCTCCCCAACTAATTTCTGTCTATACATAAACCATCTACATTGATCGGCTTGAAAATACCTTAATCCAATGTTCCTGGGGAGATGACTATGTTGGCTCTTACACCGTATCTCTCAACAGCATTTTCTCTAAAACTGATGTAGGTCTTGTCCACTACCATGAATTATGCATAACTGGCAGGCTATTTGTGGGCACAGAAAAAATGTGACACTTTAGATTAAAATTAAATATCGAGTAGGCTTTCTCCTAGTGACATGAATTAAACAAAGATGCTTCTTTTTCACCAATGGAGTATGAAGGCCTCCAGTTGTGAGTGTTTGCCCAAGGGAATTTTATTGTTACAACATGGTGCAGAACGTTGACTACATAATGCATGGTTCAGCCCTCTGCTGCTAGTTGGTTTCACAAGGAAGTCCCAGCAGTTTTCAGAAATGACTTGGTAATTAGGATCTTTGGGGAGACTTTCCTGCCTTTTTCACATATCCCTACTGCCTGTGGCTGGATGGTGCCTAGACTTAAACCACAAGCTGTCATTAGGGGCAGACCTGAAACAAATCACAGTAATGATGGCAACCACAAATCTCCGACTAAAATTCCCCAGACGAAGCCTTTTCCTTTTCCTTATCCAGGAAACTTCAGTAAGCAGGCACACTACAGAAGAAGAGCTTATTGAGTGAACATGTTGGAAAAGCTAAAAGCCACTTTGATAGGCCAGATGATGGAAGAAAAGAAATTCGATAGCCACTGAACAAACTAACAAATCTGCTCAGAAAAATCTTAACTCCAAATTTAATTTTCATTTGTTGGTTTATTTCCTTATTAGTTTCTTTTTTCTTCTTTTTAGTAATACACTGGAAGATAATTACAATATAGTCTGTACTTTTAAAGCAAAATAAAGGAAGCACTAAAAGAGAGGTTATTTTAGGATATGTCTATTGCAAACTTAACTCCCCTAAACTGACCCAGTCTTTTCAAGACTCTGGATTAGAATATTTTACCTCCTTCTCATGATACTGTAGCTGACATTAAGCCTGAGACTTGGCTAGGGATAAAATAAGTCCATTCTGTTGTAGGGTGTGTAAGTGAGTGTGTACTTCTCAGCTACCCAGAGGTTCCCTTTCATATGTACACGTGTGTGTGTATATGTGTGTGAATAATATATGTGTGTGTATATATTTGTGTGTATATGTGTGTGTATGTATGTGTGGGTATGTCTGTGTATATATGTATATACAGATACACACATATATAGGACCACTGTCTGATGATGTTTCAGTGCCCCCTGAGGGCTTCTAAGAGTAATAAATGCAAACAAGAATTCGGCTTCATATGAAATAATTCACTATACAGGAGCAAAGCCGGATGTGTGACTCAAAGGATCTCTGAAGTCAAGATTAACTGCCAGTCATCAGGAAACCCAAAGTCATTTAAAGTAAGAGGTGCCACAAGCCAGAAGATAGAAGCCATAAACACATACAATATTAATAAAGCAATTACAGTAAGTGGTAGAACATTCTGCTTTGCAAATCTCTTGCCACTTCAAGAAACATCTGTCTCTGCCAGTAGAAATTACTGTTAAAAAAGCCAAACCAAACCAAACAAGCTGTGCTTTGTGTTTTAGCTTTGCATTCAGTATCTTGATCAGTTAGTCTGCTGCCAAAGCTTCAATACCAATTTCATAGCCTATTCCCTGGGTTGGTTTTTCAACCAATGTAGCCAATTGTGCTTATAGTAGGCAGAGGAGCAATTAGCTAATCCACTGCGTTGTGCAAACTGCCTGAATCCAATCACACATAATATCTCCAGAGGGTGAGTAAGAAATTCAAGTGACCAGATGAATCCTTGTTTAATAGAAACTGGCTTGAGCCTTAGCCAACCCAGTTCTTGAAAGTTGTTGGTTCCTTATTTTTACAAAAGTAAAATTTTATGTTTATTTACACTGCACAGGTAAGTTACTTTATTACTGATCAATAAAATCCAGACCTGGCTGGGAGAGGGGGGAATCCTGGAGACCGATGAACACCCACTGTGAAATATTTTATCCTGGAATAGCACCTGGTTTCTTAGAGAATAATTGAGAAGAAAGGAACCATATCCATAAGTAATTATTGAGCTCAAATGGGCTCTTCCATTAAAAAAGAAACAACAACAACAAAACCATGTGATTCAAGAAAAGAGGGAATAAAGATTTGTTTGAATCCAGAAGAAAAGTAGAAGGTAATGGGGCTGGGTGCAGTGGGTCAGGCCTGTAATCTCAGCACTTTGGGAGGCCTAGGTGGGAGGATCGCTTGAGGCCAGGAGTTGGAGATCAGCCTGGGCAACATAGCAAGACTCTGTCTCTACAAAAAATTTGAAAAATTAGCTGGGCATGGTTGTGGGTGCCTGTAGTCCCAGCTACTTGGAAGGCTGAGAAAGGAGGATTGCTTGAGCCCAAGAGTTCAAGGCTGCAGTGAACTATGATCACACCACTGCATTTCAGGCTGGGCAGCAGATTGAGCCCCTGTGCCTGTGTCTATCAAAAAAGAAAAAAAGAAGAAGAAGGTAATTGTGGTTTCTTAAATAGAAGTTTACAACAGAAGATACAATTTCAAAGATCTACTCACTTGGAACTGTGAATAATTGGGTTAAAGAACCAACCACTCAAATATTTGTTAGAAATCCTCAGGCGTCTACTTAGATTCCTTTTTCACACTTACCACAAAATCCCGATTTAATTAATCACCAAGTGTCACTTCTTGATCTACATCTCCTAAAATAGGCTGCCTCTTTTTATCCATCTTCCCACTAACTTGTTCAGGTCATCTTCATTTTTACCAATACTATATACAATGGTCTGCTGAATGAACTTTCTACCTCTGGGGTCTTTCTCCTTCGATCTTTTCCCCAGATTGGTACCAGAAAGATCTTTCTAAAATTCAGACCTAATGTGTTATTTCCCATTGAAGTCCCCTCAATGGCCCCTTATCAGCTACTGAACAAAGCTCAAGCTCTTCAGTTGGCCTGCAAAGCCCATTGTCTAAGTTTACGCCTTCCCGTGTCATGATTCCCCACATAAGGATCCTTTCCTTCTAGACCTCACAGTTCCCAAAATACACTGCTCTTTGGGGTCCGGCAAAGTATTCTTCTTTGGCAGCCATTCCTTTGCCCTTCACTTTTGTCCACCAGGCCAATCACTTCTTATCCTCTTCTGTCCAGCCTATTAGGTAACCTAGGGCAAACATGTTGGTCACATCTCTGTGTGTGCACCTGCTTTAGAGCACCATTCTCAGTATATATAAAGCACAGTATAACGAAGTGGAAAGAATGAAGCTTTGGAACCAAACTTTGATGTAAATCTTAGCTTATAACCTTCTTTCTATGGCAAGTTATTATACTCTTTCCCATTTGTTAAATAGGAATGCGAATGCCCAAGTTTTGTGAGATTAGCAATAACATATATGAAACCCTCCACGCTGAACTTGACTCATAGTCATTGCTCAACATGACAGCCATAGTATAGGATATTATAACTGCTTCTTTAACCTATTGATTACACTTAGGCTATGACCTGCTTGAAAATAGATGCTATCTCTTTTCATTTTTTGTTTGTTGTTCATCTTTCTGGCTTAGTACCTGTCAAAGCACCTGACATACAGAAAGTGTACAATAAAAAAATGCTCAAAGGATTAGGAAACAAATAAAGGATACATGAGTGATGAAATCTCTAAATTTTAGAACATTTGGGAATTTGTGCTATGGTGGGACTAGAAATAGTGACATCGAGACTGGCTACAAATCTCAAGCACATTTAAAACATCATCGTGTTTTCTGGTTCTGTAGCTTTCTTGTGCTGACAAATGAGCATATCTGGTAGCTGCGTGTTTTCTGAAAGGATACGCTACTAACGACCTGAAATTAAAGCTTCCTGTGTAGCACGGTCCAGCATTATCTTCCCTTTTTTCTCTAGTGTGAAAATTGCATCTGATACCTAAATAGTATTGCATGTTCCCATTTGGGTGGCGATAGAGTGTGAACCAGGAAGGGGAAAGAGATGGAGATGAGGGGTCAAGTAGAGGTGAGACCAAAGAGCACCTTGAACTCCACATTTATAACTTGGACATGACCACATGGGGGACTTATTAGTGGGTTTAACCAGGGAGATGAGAGAACTAGAGGTCTGCTATAGATACCTTGTATATAGCTTACTAGCATAGGATGATTCTGAAGAAAGAAAATCTAAAGAAGAACATGAGTTAGGAGGCAGCTGAATAATAACCATGGTGACAAGGACATGAACTAAGGCAGTAGCCAGGGCCAGCTGCAGGGTGTGTGAACTGTGCAGTGACACAGGGCCCTACCTTTAGAGGGCTCTGGTGTTTGGTTTAATGCTCTCTTGTCACTGTCTTGAAATTCTTAATAATTTTTTAAAAAGAGGCCTATATTTTCATTTTGCAGTTGGCTCTGCAAATTATGTAACTGGTTCTGGCAGAGATAGTAGGAGAAAAGTCATGACAGATTACAAAGATGTGTGTCTTGCTCCTCTTTGCTTTCCCATGTATGTGACTTCCTTGGTGCCCAGGGGCAACTCCCTGCCTGATCTGGGTGGTGTAGGGTGTTAAGGTGAAAGGAGTGGAGATTTAAGAATTTTGTTAATTTAAAAGTAGAAAATTAATCTTTAGTCTTTGCACTTCAATAAAGAAGTTTTGACATCTTATCCAGGCAGTAGAAAGTCAGAATTTATTGAGAGAGAAAAGGATAATTTGCAGTGTTTTTTTTTCAATGGTTAAAACATAAATTTTATTCTATACCTAAAGCAGGGGCAATATCACGCAAAGGAAATGAGTAGCCCAAAACCAGTTTCTTCTAGTCAGAGGGATTTTGTGGCAGCCAAACATCAGAGGGGACCTGAATGGGAGAGTGGCCTCCTGGCTCTGAGTTTTCCATCCTGCGCGAAAGCTCATAGGTGGCAGAATGACACAGGAGCAAAAATGACCATGACAGCCTGCATTATCAGCATCTCAGCAGCTGCCGGTGTTTCCAGAAGATGGGTGCCTGCTTATTCCCCATGGCCCACCCCACCCAATCTCCTAAACTGATGTAGTCATTGTGACTTTGGAGCACAAGAAAGGAAGTCCCAGTACCATTCGAGGTTGAATTTCCGGACAGTCTGCTGTCAGATGTGTGCTTGGAGTCAAATTTAAGTTAATTAAAGAAAATAAAGAGTAATAATTATTGACACCTAAATATGAGATTGCAGAATTATACCTGCTGCATATACATAACACCTGTTTAGCACTAAAGAAATAGAAAATATTAAGATACAGTCTTATTTCCAAGAAACTTATTTCCTCATGGGAGTAGTTTAAAGTGTTATCAAATTGCAGCATTAGATTCATTCTTTATGTATAAATTTAACAGACCTTTACTTTATTAGGAATTATACAATTACAATATATGCAAACAGTTACATACTGTTAAAACTGGTACTTTTTGCATTTCTTAACTGCCATGATACAGGGTTTAGTACTATAGTGCTTTATTATACCTTTCTAGCAAGGTCTTTATTATAACGTTTCCTATAACCGTTTTGTACTTAAGAATATTTGTTATCATGGAATCATAAAACAAAATAATAACTATAAGCATAAATGTTTATTTCCATCACCCTTATTGGTATGCTTATATTAGGAAGTGCCAGGATCCTGGAATTGCCAGTGGTGTGTAATATGCAAGAACATCATCTCTTGCTGCAGAACGTATGGACCAATCCCTTTTTTGAATTAACTATATGTGCTTTTTCAAAACTCTGTATACAGAATTACAATAGCGATGGCCCTCTGTCCTGATGTTTCCAGCTACCCACTTGCTTTGAATGGTGCATTTCTTTTTTTTTTTTTTTTTGAGACGGAGTCTTGCTCTGTCACCCAGGCTGGAGTGCTGTGGCCGGATCTCAGCTCACTGCAAGCTCCGCCTCCCGGGTTCACGCCATTCTCCTGCCTCAGCCTCCCGGGTAGCTGGGACTACAGGCGCTGCCACGTCGCCCGGCTAGTTTTTTGTAGTTTTTAGTAGAGACGGAGTTTCAGAGTTTCACCGTGTTAGCCAGGATGGTCTCGATCTCCTGACCTCGTGATCCGCCCGTCTCGGCCTCCCAAAGTGCTGGGATTACAGGCTTGAGCCATCGCGCCCGGCCGAATGGTGCATTTCTTACAGACAATTAGAAGAGTGGTCTGAGTGGGCTGTTTTTTGATAACTGGTCTATGACTCTTGGCTTTGCATGAGAACCTTTTAGCAGTTATTTTCTTTTGCTTATCTGTAACTGCCCCATTGGCCTACAAGCATTTAGATTCGTTTTTAAATTTTTACCTTATTTACCTGATTATTGGAACAGAGTATGTCCACTTTAAACATTATGAATTGCAAAACTCTGTAATGAAGAGAAAAAACTTCATTACAGATTTTTTGGTCTGATTTAGTTTAGCTATTTTCCCTGTAGTCATAAATACTTTCAGTAAGGGTATACTCCATGCCAGGAATTCCTTTACAAGCTTCATATTTACGTAGATTTTATATTCTTGTGAATTTTGTAATTTTCCACATTTTCTTACGAGGAAATGTTCAGAGTGATTAAATACCTTTCCTAAAGTCACACAGGTAACAAAGGGCAGAGGTAGGATTTGAACCTGGCTCTATTGAATTCTGCATTCTTAATCAGGATATAATAGTGCTTTAGTGTAAGTTTAAGTTGTACATATGTTTTATTGTGCTGTCTGGGCTTTTTTAAAAATATTACAACATAAATAATTCTACCTATCGTTAAACATTTTCATAAATATCCTTATTAACTGTGAATCATTTGTTTCGTGGGTTTTTGTAAGTGATTTAATTTCTTTATAAAGTCTTTACCCCATTCCCGAAATAGGTCTAGTGTTGCAAGCTTTGAGGTATTGGTTTCGTATAGTAATCTCAAGTTACATATTTCTCTGATTTACTGGAACACCACTAGTTACTATGTTAAACTTTAGCATAGACTTTTCCATGCATGCTAATTTCAGAAACAGGAAAAACACATTTTATGAAGAAATAAATATAGGAATCACAAATGTTTTAGTCAGTGAGGAATATGCAAGCTGTATTTTTGTGTTCCTTGGTAATTCCAGCACATGGCACCTACAACAGATAGGCTAATTCTCAAACTATGTGGTTACAGCTGCAGGTCTCTTAGAATCATTGGGATACTGTGTCCGGAATTGGTGGGTTCTTGGTCTCGCTGACTTCAAGAACGAAGCGGCGGACCCTCGCGGTGAGTGCTACAGTACTTAAAGATAGTGTGTGTCCAGAGTTTGTTCCTTCTTTCCGGTGGGTTCGTGGTCTCGCTGGCTTCAGGAGTGAAGCCGCAGACCTTTACCGTGTTACAGCTCATAAAAACTACACTGACCCAAAAAG
This sequence comes from Colobus angolensis palliatus, assembly GCF_000951035.1. Taxonomy (NCBI): domain Eukaryota; kingdom Metazoa; phylum Chordata; class Mammalia; order Primates; family Cercopithecidae; genus Colobus; species Colobus angolensis. The sequence continues at coordinate 9,973,062 of NW_012122487.1, forward strand.
AACAGCAGCAGCAAGATTTGTTGCAGAGAAAAATAACAAATCTTCCACATAAAGTAAAACAAAGGCAACAGGTTGCTGCTGCTGCCTGGAGCAGGCTGCTTTTATTCCCTTATCTGACCCCCCCCCCACCCACATCCTGCTGACTGGTCCATTTTACAGAGAGCTGATTGGTCCGTTTTGACAGTGTGCTGATTGGTGCGTTTACAATCCTTGAGCTAGACACAGAGTGCTAGAAAAGTTCTCCGAGTCCCCGCTAGGTTAGCTAGATACAGAGTACTAATTGGTGTATTTACAAACCCTGAGCTAGACACTGAGTGCTGATTGGTGCCTTTAGGATCCCTTAGCTAGACATAAAATTTCCCCAAGTCCCCACCAGACTCAGGAGCCCAGCTCGCCTCACCTAGTAGATCCCTTGCCGGGCCTGCAGGCGGAGCTGCCCGCCAGTCCCAAGCCGCTCCTGCACTCCTCAGCCCTTGGGCAGTCGATAGGACGGGGAATCACGGAGCAGAGGGCGGCGCCCTTCGGGGAGGCTTGGGCCGCGCGGGAGCCCACGGCGGAGGCGGGTGCTGGAGTATGGCAGGCTGCAGGTTGTGAGCCCTACCACCCAGGGAGGCAGCTGAGGCCCGGTGAGAATTCCAGCGCAGTGCCGGCCGGGTGCTAAACCTTTGACTGCCCTGGGCCGGCAGCTCTGTGTGCCGGGCCCGCCAGGCCCGCGCCTGCGCCCGCCGGAACTCGCGCTGGCCCGGGAGAGCCGCCCGCAGCGGGGTTCCAGCCCGCGCCTCTTCCTCCATACCTCCCTGCGAGCAGAGGGAGGAGGCTCCGGCCTCGGCCAGTCTAGAGAGGGGCTCCCACAGTGCTGTGGCGGGCTACAGGGCTCCTCAAGCACGGCCAGGGTGGGCACGGAGGCCGAGGGGGCGCAGAGAGCGAGGGCTGCTAGCACGTTGCCACCTCTCAATACTATAGCCAATCATTCCTTGATTTTAAAGCTCTCATCTCTTTGGATTTGAAAAGCTGAAAGACTGTGTGCTACCGTCCAGGTATTTCAGTCGCTTACAACTGGGGAGAAGTTGGGGTACAGTGGGTGTAATATCGGGGAGACAGGGCAGTTGAATCCCTTCAACATACTTAACTGCCATGGAGCAAGATATGTGAAAGAAGTGTAGGGATATAACAATAATTAAGACTTTGTTTTCACGTTTTAACTTTTGTCATAGTTTTAAATTCTTCATGTATTTCATAGTGAAATATCTCATGTGGAAAGAAACACAAACAAGACTGAGAATATATCTAAGATTGAAAACATGAAAAGTAGAATGTGACAGGTGTGTGGTTTTTCAAACATTTTGTACATATGTATTGTGAATATATCATTAAAGTGGATAGAGTAAGAGAGAGGTAAAGAAAAATGAATTCGTTTTTAATTTTTCATAATTTAAGCATAATGAAAATAACTAGGAAGTATTGTTCCATCAAACGTAGTCTATGGAGAAGTATTTAATACCTAACAGTTAAATGAAATGTAAATCAGTATTTTTAAGAAAGGCTCCCGAAACATTTTTGAAGGTATGGGTTGCTTATCATAAGTATGTGCATTTTTTAATGTCAGAAAAAAATATTTCCACAGACTTAAATTATCGAGAAGAGATTTCTTTTTTCAAGGCAGAGTTGCTTAAAATGGATTGGATGATTTCCAAGATTTTCAAAATAAGTTCTGATCTGGCTTGAGACATTTATACATATTTTTCAAAAACAAGACACTTTTGGGAAAATTAAATAAGATCAGAAGATGAGGCTTTCTGAGCAAGAAATGGGTTTTACAAATTAACTATTAAAAAGGCTACTTACTATGAATTCAGTTTAATCCCAATGAAATCCAAAAAGGTATTTTTTCTTTTTTGGTGGAAACGGAAAGTTAATTGTGAAATTTACATATGAATGAAAAGCACCGATAATAGACAGTACTACCCTACAAAAGAATAATGTTGGAGGACTCACGCTATCTGACTTTAATACTCTAAAATGATAGTAATCAAAACAATATAGCATGAGTAGGCAAGTAGAGGGTTGGAACAAAATATATGCCATCACTTAATTTTCAACACAAGGTAAACAGTCAACAATTTTTCAGTCAGTGCAGTTTAATGGAGAAAGAAGTTTTTTTTCTGACAAATAGAGCCATAGCAACTACACAAATGTGGAGAAAAAAATGAATTTTAATTCTTACAGCATATGCAAAACTCAATTTAGGATAGATCATAAGCGTAAATCTAAAAGCTAGAACTATAGAGCTTCTGAAGGAAAATACAATATTTTTGCAGCTTTAAGTTTGGGTAGATTGCTCAGAGGGGACACAAAAAGCACTAAATTAATAAAGGAAAGAGTTAAAAATTTGACTGTACCTGAATTAAACTTGCATTGATCGAAAGACTGTAGAAAATGAAAAGTGGGCTGGGTGCGGTGGCTCACACTTGTAATTGCAGTACTTTGGAAGGCCCAGGGGTTTGGATCACTTGAGGTCAGGAGTTAGAGACCTGCTTGGCCAACACGGTGAAACCCCATCTCTACTAAAAATACAAAAAATTAACCGGGTGTACTGGTGGAAATCTGTAATCCCAGCTACTTGGCAGGCTGAGGTAGGAGAATCACTTGAACCTGGGAGGTGGAGGTTGTAGTGAGCTGAGATTGTGCCACTGCACTCCAGCTTGGGCAACACAGTGAGACTCTATCTCAAAAAAGAAAAGAAAAAAGAGAAAATGAAAAGTGAAGTCACAGATTGAGAGAGAAAGTATTTGAAATATATCCGACAAATGATTTATCTCTCCTAAAAATGATATAAATAACTCCTGAAAATAAATTTAAAAGAAGAAAAATAGCCCAATTTTTAAATGGGCAAAAGACAGATACTTTTTTCTAAAGGAAGATCCCTAAATGGCCAAGTTCATGAAAAGAAGCTCAACATCAGTTGTTATCAGGGAATTGAAATTTGAAGCCCATATGAGGTACCCCTACACACACACTACAAAGGCTAAAATTTTAGAATAGACAAGGACAGTACCCAGCGCTGCTGAGGATGTGAAGAAACTGGAACTCTCATGCATATGGTGGAAACTGTAAAACTATTCAACCACTGTATGGGGTTGAATAGTGTCCCCCAACTTCATGTCTAACTGGAACCTCAGAATGTGACCTTATTTGAAAATGGAATATTTGCAGGTGTAATCTAGTTATAATGAGGTCATGCTGGTTTAGCATGGATCCTAACTCAAATGATTGGTGTCCTTACTAGAGGATGGAAATTGATACACAGAGACACAGAGGAGACATATAGGGAAGAGACCAAGTGAAGACAGATGAACTTGAGGCAGAGATTGCAGTTATGCTGCCACAAACCAAGGAATGCCAAGGGTTGCTGGCAACCACCACAAGTTGGAAGGGGCAAGGAAGGATTCTTTCCTAGAGTCGTCAGAGGGAGTGTGGCTCTGAGAACACCTTGATACCGGACTCCTGGACTCCTGAACTGAGAGAATAAATTTCTCTTGTTCTGATACACCCAGTTTTTGATATTTTGTTATGGAATTCCTAGGAAAGGAATACCACCACTTTGAAAAATGTTGGCAGTGTCTTGTAATATTAAACACCTACAACTTCCCTATGACCCAGCAATTCCACTTTTCGATATTCACCTAAATAAATGAAAGCATATATCCACCTAAATACGTATATAAGAATGTTTATGGCAGCTTTAGTGACAATAATCAAAACTGGAAACATTTTAAGTGTCTATGAAGAAAATTAATAAAAAAGTATGTTCATATAGTTGAACACTATTCAGCAATAAAAGAATAAGCTGCAAATGCACTCTGCAGTGTGGATGAACATCAAAAATATATTGGGCAAAAGAAGCCAGACACAAAAAACGCATGTATACTGTTTGAGTCCATTTACATGAAGGTCAAAGTCAGGTAGAAGTGTTCTCAGATAATAGAAACCAATGAGGGCAGGGACTGGCCTGAGAGGTCATAAGGAAACATTCTTACGCATTGGAAAAGTTATGTGTCTTGATTGTGGCAGTGTTTTACATTAGTGTATACACATTTGTCAAAACTCACTGGATTATTTCCTTAAATGAATACATTTTATTAAATGTAAATTATATCTCGATAAAATTGTTTATAAGAAAACATAAACCTTGGAGCATGTCGTCATATATAATGCTTGCCTCAATCAAAAAGAAAAGAAAAACCCACTTTAAAGATTCAATTAAAACTTTTATCCCCATTCCCTTTCTTTTTTCTTTGTTTTTTTAGATAGGGTCTCTCTGTCACCCACCCAGGCTGGAGTGCAGTAGCGTGGTCATGTCTCTCTGCAGCCTCGACCTCCTGGGCTCAAGTGATCCTCCCTTCTCAGCCTCTGGAGGAACAGCTGGGACTACAGGTACACCCCACCATACCGGGCTACTCTTTCCATTTTTTAAAACTGCATTAGTTGTCTACTTTCTAAACTCATTTTTAATTGTTAACAGGTAAGTGATTATCATGTAACTTATTTTTGTTCTCCAACTTTTCCAATCTGCGCTGAATGTAGTAATCGCCTGTAATTGTCTACTTCTTTTGTATATGTTGGCAAAGGCTTAGATTTCAATTTCCCTAGCTGAGGGGATTCTAATGACTTAGGACACCATTTGCTCTTTTGACTATTTTGCTTAGGAAGGATAGGTCACTTGCAGGAGCCAATGAAGGGCAAAATAATAACTATCCTTAACTACAGATACACAATTTAAACAGCTTTCAAAATGTTCTTTTTGAGAAAAAAAAGAAAAAAGAAAGAAAGGGAGGCGTACACAGAATTTGGCCTGTCACAGAACAAAGAAAATACCAGCTTCAGGTGGGGAGTACCCCAGTTCCGTTCTGACAGCTTCTTGGCAACTGTTAATATGTATCAAGCTTGACTGGATGGGAAGGAGAGAGGACCGGAGGGGAAACAGCAGAAGAATGGGGGCAGAAGAGGAGAGAGAGGGACGTGGAGGAGCCCAGGGATCCACACTGCTCAGCTGCTTCTGGGTTTACGGTGCAGCGCGAGCGCCATCATGTGGTCATCTCTGTGACTTCAGTGTAAGAAATGCTTTTTTCCCCGCCACTCCATTTAAAGAATGGAAAAATAAACCAAAATCGTTCATGGGGCATGAGAAACCTCGAGAAGGATATTACCCTACAGTTGTTTTTTCATCGAAAAGTTGAAGAGATTTCTGACATCTCAATTAGTAACGCATCTGGAATGTTTGCTCTCCAGGTACCTATTATTCGTTCCTTCACTCATCAAATATTTATTGAACTCTATCTGCCAGACACTATATAAGCAGGAGAAAGGCAGGCGTGGTGGTCTAGTGGGGCAGACAGACATGTGAACAAATGGTTACAGCAGTCTGATAAATATTCTAATGCAGGAATGAAAGGAACATCTGGGAGCTAAATGAGAGCATTTAATATTTGACAAAGATGCTCGGTGCTATAATCTAATTGTTGCATTGAAAACCTGTGTTGATCCTATTACTTGTGTCACTTGTCCATAACCTCTTTAAAATCTGGCTAAAATTAGTAATTGGTTGATTGATTCAAATTATTTATTGAGAGCCAATTATGTGCCAGGTACTACTGCTGTATCACTATTACTTGTATCACTTTTGTCTATAACCTATTTAAAAATCTGGCCAAAATTATTGATTCATTGATTCATATTATTTATTGAGAGCCAATTATGTGGTAGGTACTACTGTTGGTGCCAGGGGATACAGATGAAGATAGGAAAGACAGAAAACATTTCTTCTTTTCTTAAGCTTAACTTCCATGTGTGCAAAGTGAACCATCAAGAAAAAATGTTTTATGTCCATTTGTGATACAAAAGCCATTTTCATGTTTATTGCCTGTTTATCTATGTCATTATTTCCTGCTTTCTATCTATAGTCTTCATTCCTCAGTTTTTCAAATGTAAACAGTTGTTTCAAACTATTTCAGGTTACACTGAGAGTTTAAATAAGCATAGCTTTCTTAATGGCTTTGGAAAATTTACTTAATTTTGTATTGCTCAGAGCGGCACCAGGGTTTTAGTTACTAGTTAAGCTGTGAAGTGGGAATTTGGGAGGAGATTTCTAATCCTGGTCCTGTTACTGTTTCATGTGTCTGGTTTACCTCCCAATCTCAGCTTTTCCTGGCCACTTCAGGGTCATGCATATAATAAATATTAGGGCCGGGCATGGTGGCTCATGCTTATAATCCCAGCACTTTGGGAGGCCAAGGTGGGGCGGATCATGAGGTCAGGAGTTTGAGACCAGCCTGACCAGCCTCATGAAGCCCCGTCTCTAGTAAAAATACAAAAAAGTCAGCCAGGCATGGTGGCATGTGCCTGTGGTCCCAGCTGCTTAGGAGGCTGAGGCAGGAGAATTGCTTGAACCCAGCAGGCAGGGGTTGCAGTGAGCCAAGATCGTGCCACTGCACTGCAGCCTGGGCGACAGAGTGAGACTCCATCTCAAAAATAAATAAATAAGAACAATCTCAGATAATTTTAGACTCAAAACAGCAGAGAGTAGGAAGCTGGAAGAACACTTGTGTTCATACCCAGCCCCTAGGCCTCAACGGTTGCAGTAGTCAGGGAGAGCAGCAGCCTCCCTCCCTGAAGTCCCATGTGGAGATGGCTCTGCTCCAACACTGAGGTGCCAGAATGGGAAAAAGGAACTCCTCTAATGACATAAAATAAGTGAAAATTTATATGATCAGATGAGCTCACTAACAAGCTGGAAAAAAAAATGTGATCTTTATGAGCAGAGCGTATTTGTTAGCAATGAGTGGGGAAATAAACCTGCTTTATGGCTGTGTTCTCAAGGAGTTGCGACTCTTCACTAAAGTATCCTTGTCTCATCTTGTGTTAGGTTGTTCACTTCCATTGCTCACACGCGCTCAGCCCACACAGTTGGTGTTTATAATGGAGTCATATACCACTGCTAAAAAATTCAGAAAGTTCTCCTTCAATTCGCCAAATCACTGTGGCCTAGAAGTCAAGGAGGAGGGGGGCCTAGGAAGCCTGGAGTTTTCCATTACTTTCCCTACGAAATCAAACCACAACCCAACGCCCATGCCAGTAAGCATATCGGCTTCGGATTCAGCATCTTCGGAAGATTCTTTTCACTTCAACTGACATTTGCAGGGAGAATTATATTAAACTGAAGCTAATAAGACCATGTGTTACTTCATATAAAATATAATTGTAAATACAATCCTTGGCAACTAATTCTTTTACCTCCAGGTGTCTCGAGTGTTAAGCACCAAACTATCTTTGTTTTCTTTATTAATTTAAAGGAAAATGTCTTTATAGTCACAGTACCATTTTGAGAAAAAAGAAAAAAAATCTTTCTTTAAAACAAACAAACAAACAAAGCTTGTGGTCAATAATTGAAATTATTCTCTGCCTAAATTGCTCTGTTTACATGACCTAAAAAAATTAGAACTTTCATAAACATGATGACAAAATTAAAATGTTATTTTCTGCCAGGCACAGTGGCTCACGCCTGTAATCCCAGCACTTTGGGAGGCTGAGGTGGGAGGATTGCCTGAGGTCAGGAGTTCAAGACCAGCCTAGCCAACATAGTAAAACCCTGACTCTAATAAAAAACAAAAATTAGCCAGGTGTGGTGGTGGGAACCTGTAATCCCAGCTACTGATGCAGGAGAATCGCTTGAACTCAGGAGGCAGAGGTTGCAGTGAGCTGAGATTGTACCACCGAACTGCAGCCTGGGCAGCAGAGTAAGACCCTGTCTGAATACAATAAAATGTTAATTTATTCTATGTATCTCTGACTCAGACCTTTAAAGACATAAATCTAACCTATTTGTAGATAGAATAGAATGGTTAACATTTCATCAGAATTTTAAACAGGTGTTATTGGTCATTATTAAGACAAGTTCTATAAAACAAACTAAATCCTCTTTTAAAATGCATATGTAAATATTCTTCAGATATGAAAAATCATGAAAAAGTGTGTCTTATAATTTTATTTTTCAAGTTTTTGGACGTAAGATATATGAACTGAGCGTTTTTCCATTTGCAAAGGGAAACGACTTAGTTTTTATCTGAGCATGTCTCTTTAGGGTAGTAACTGTTTCCAGAAAACTGTCACCCGTAGAAGCAGTGAAGCATCCTCCCTAAACAGCAGAACAGGATGTACTATGAAATAATCCCTTCCTTTGTGAGAGCCCACTTTGAGAGACAGGCTGGATTAACAGGCATGAATTTTTAAAGTAGCAGTTCATAAGCAGCTTCATTAAGTTGCACTAACAAGTTTTGAAGTTTTATTACACCAATAACTCTGGTGAACATTCCGATGCAATATATATAAGCTTTTCTATTAAAATGGTTAATACTTTCATGACCATGTATTTTTAGAGACTTACTTCTCTAAAATTTTCCCAAATCTATTCTTAAACCTAACCCTAACCCTAACTCTAACCCTAATCTTAACCCTAACCGTAATATGTCTAAGCTGAGTCTGGTGAAAGTCGTAAAAAATGTGAACAGTTGAGAGAAAACCTTCAGGAATAAAGTGATATGACAGTCTCCTGTCATCCCTCTGAACCTCCAAGTTCATTTCAATTTAACAGATTTAAGTCTTAAATTGTCTTAAAATTATTTAAAAATCTAGATCCAGTATCTAGGCTACTTTAATGGCCTAGTTGATCAACTATTACAAAGGAAACACAGTGATTTGGAAACAAGGCAAAGACACAGTGCATTGTCTTTCAGATACTCTTTTCCTGAGGTTGGATTTGAGAATCAGAATATAAACTCCATAGCAATAGGCATTATTTACTTATCCTTGTGGAGAATTAAAAAGGCTTATGTAATTCAACATAATTTTGAAAACACTGTGTGCCAGATACTCTTTTAAACACTTCCCATCCACCTAGTTTTTAAACGCTTACAACAGTGTAATGAAATTGATATTATCATTAACCCCATTTTATAGAAGAGGAAACCAGAGGCTGGGCATGGTGTATCATGCCTGTAATCCCAGAACTTTGGGAGCCTGAGGCGGGTGGGTCACTAGGTCAGGAGTTTGAAACCAGCCTGGCCAACATAGTGAAACCCTGTCTCTACTAAAAATACAAAAAAATTAGCCGGGTGTGGTGGTAGGTGCGTGTAATCCCAGCTACTTGGGAGGC
>NW_012122487.1:9982900-10004457 GCF_000951035.1 Colobus angolensis palliatus
CCATGATGGTCACGATCTCCTGACCTCATGATCCGCCTGCCTCAGCCTCCCAAAGTGCTGGGATTACAGGCGTGAGCCACTGTGCCCAGCCCATGCTTGACTTTTCTTTACCTGTGAGTGCTTGGTATAAACTTCGCTCTGCCTGTTTCCATATTCTAGCAGTTAAACAGCTTGAGCATCTCTCCCCTCTTTCCTTTTCCCACTGTTGTCTCTTAGACACTGCTCCACTGTCTCCCTTCTCCAGTTAATCCTAAACTACATTGGTACCCAACAAAGCTTACAAAAACATACTTCCCATGCCCTACTAAGAAAGCTTTAGTAGCTTCCTTATAAAATGAGTAATAAACTCCTAAAGTTTTCACTCTAGGCTATTCATATCATAACCAAAATTTCGTTTCAATCCTTATTGCTATTTCATCCTCTGTCCTTGCCTGTCCTCAGTTTGCTTATTATAATGTTATTTAATTTTTTTGTAGTTGGTTTCGATTTATCACCTTAATACCAACCCACTGCTTCCAACTCAATATTTAGTATCTTTCCCATGTCCCAGATATCTGGCAATTCCTCTTGTTTGGCAAATTCTTCTTTAATAATCTTTCATATCTTCTCTTTGCTATTCATTTCCTTTGCTATTTTTGAGGTTCATACATTCTTGCTTAGGCTAGAGTAATACTTTCCCCACTACTCTGTGTTTTCTTTCCTTCATTAACTCTACTCTGCATGATCACTGTCTGGGTAACACTATCAAAGCAGACACTTTTACCCTGTATGTTTCCTGTACGAAAATTAAAATGACTTCTTATTATTATAGATCAAACTCGAAACAGTCCACCACGTTGCACAATGACAGGAGGCTCCATTGTGGTTTTATTCTGTTGGAGTCTTCAGACTTCTTAGTTTGCCATGAACAGCATTTTGCAAATCAGTAGCAGAGATGTTATTAAGAGTACAACTGGCCTCTCCTCCCCCATGACTCCCAACACAGACATACACCACCAACCCCAAAAAACAACCATCATGTTCAGGCATGTCGGAGAAGCATTGAGTTAAACAGGTTCTCCTTACTGAGGGACTTTCAAGCATCTCTAATAGCTAATGTGTATTATGAATCTCCAAATGGGAAATCTATGGAAAAAGTTCTTTTTATCTTGGTCACCTTTAGACATGTCCCTGGATGCCAGAGTTCTACAACCTAGACTTGAGGAAATCCTGCCCTACACATTCTCTGCCCAGCTATTGCCCCAGGTCAATGTCTGATGAGCTTTCTGATGCCAGCTCATTAGAAAGGTCTTCCCTCACCATCTTGGTTGAAGTGGCTGTCCCTCCCTGTGCCATCATCCTGTTTTATTTTCCTATAACGCTGATCACAATTTGATATGAAGATTTTTTTTCCATTACATGTTTGTTGCTTTTTTACTCTAGAATATAAAATCTAAAGGACTTGACATTCTATGTTGCTTTTTTTTTTAACTATCTCTCCACCTATGATAGTATCTAATTCACATAATATGTTTTATTTTTATTTATTTACTTATCTGTTTTAAGGAATAGGCTTGCTTGCAGCCACCTCCTTATCTCTCATCCTACCTGAGTGCAGAGCTTATGTTACAAGGGCGAAATCAAAGTATCCACCTCCCTGAAGTTTACCCAGATGGCTTGACTCATCCTAGAGTAATAGTTCTTATTCTGTTGAACTTCTATTAATATATTAGTATCTAAACAACTCAAGTTATTTTGAATAATTAAAAATTTTTATAAAAATAGAAATGCTACCTTATTTACGCAACTATAATGTATCTGTCTTGTGGCCAGTGATGGTGCCATACTTTGATATTTTTTAGGATCTAGTAGAGAGGGCTTCTCTTAAAGTAGGTAAATAATAGATATTCCCCCTCTACTACCTCTAAGGATGCAGTGTGATGCTTACATGTGGAATCTCCATTCCAATAGGAGGAATAACCCAGACATTGCTTGAAGGAGGTAGATAGCACATTGCATAGCTGGAGAATCTCAGAGACTTGCTTCTGGCTCTCTCATGCACACCATTTCCTGGATTTTACAGATATTTTCTAAGTCTCCCCTGCCAGCTATGTGGATCAGAAACGGAGGGAAAATTCTCCCTTGGGCCTACAGTTTTGAAAAGGAATTAGAAGAGTCTGATCAGTCATGAATGGAGGAAATACAGACCTTTCAAGGGAGTAAGGGAAAATTTGCCTCTTCTCAGTTTACAGAAAGATATTTCATACTTACATGGAAACTTTAAAAAATGTATGTACTATGCTGTTTAAGGGACATGTTCCCTTGCAAAATGCTTAATTTACATTATTTCAAGATGTTTCTACACATGTTATTTTATATCAACATGTAAATAAGACAGATGGAAAATACGGAAGACATAGTATACTCAGTAGTATCTCTGATGGCCAAGAACTTTAACAACTCAAATAAAATATACATTGTGGATTGTACTTGGTGGAGATGTTATAAATTCTCCCCTTTAAAATCCTCTATTGCTTTAAAAGAAGTAGCTATAATTGGAAAGAGTAGGGGTGAAAAGGTATAATGAAGGAGTTAGGAAAAGAGGGGAGTTTAGAATAAAATAATAGAGTATGAATGAAAATGCTTGTGTCGTGTATACATTTGTCTTAAATTCAGCACAGATAGCAGAATCTCTCCAGCTCAAGGGCCTTGGGTTGAGATACTTCCTGTAGCAAATCGATAGCCATGTGCATTTTAATGTAAGTCACTTAAACATTAATCCATCTTTAAAATCACCACAGACATTCCATTTCTTACTTTTATTTCGAAATGAGATATTCTTTGCTGAGACAGGTTGAAGCATTTGGTTTCCACCCAAATGATGTGGATTGAGACCATCTGGAGAATCTACCCTGATTTTTTTTTTTTTAATGGAAAGCCTGAATGTCTTAGTGATTTATAACTTCCATGTATTTTAACACACTATCTAATTTTTTCCCCTGGTAGAATTTTATTTCATTTGGAACATTCTTGTGCTGACGTAATATGCCACATATGAAACTTTTCTAATGATAAAATCCAATGTATGTGCTGCATGTCAAGTCACGTAGCTGGAGGGGCATGATTTGGAGCCGACTTGGCTCCACCTGAGAGCCTGGATCCTCTGGAACGTACTCAGGGTGCTAGCTTCAGCCTGTCTCAGACCATTCTATCTGGGCCTCGCCTGGGACCTTAAGATTAAGGCGACCCATTTATCTGCATGTCAGTAAATTAGCCCTCCCAGAGGAGGATTCTGCAGGCTCTTGTGCTTTGAGATGCTCTGTGCAAAAAAGGGTTGGATTATCAAGTGCATGTGAGGAATTGCAGAACTCCAAATATCCATTCTAGAATTCACAAGGCATGTAAGCATAACACAGCTTTGAGAATTCCTGGAGCACCACAGAATTTGGGTCTGTTCTGTTCCCCTGGTTTTACTGACCTCATCTCCTTCATCTTTGTCATTGCTTCAGTCACACTGGCTTTCTTGGGATCCTTAGACACAGAAGGCTCTCTCTTCGGACACGTTCTTTTCTCAGCTTGAAACACTTCCCCTTCCCTCCTGGATAGAGACATAGTCCCCCTTCTCTCCTGGATAGAGACATAGGTCCCTCTCCCACCTCCTGAAGTCTTTTCTCCAGCGTCATCTTCTCAGGGAGACTTTCCCTGATTACCTTACATAAACTTGCAAATGACCACCTCCCTGCTCTCCCTGTTGACGCTTGCAGTTTTATTTTTCTCAAACACAATTATCACCATTGCTGCAAAAATGCTGCATTCACACAGAACCTCAAATCCCTTGGTGTGCAACAGTAAACATTTATTTAGTTCCAAGTGTGCAGTGCTTGTCTGATCTGTCCTGTGTCTGTGGCCAACTGTGGGTTTCTAGGCAGCTCCACTGATGTGGGCTAGGTTCATTTCCAGGTCTGTGGCTCCCCTGGCTGCTGGCTAATCTAGGCGGGGCCCAGTGAGGTGGGAGTCTTGGCTCTGTGGCATGTGTCTCTCAACCATCAGCAAACTAGCAAGGTGCCCCATTGGCTAAACAGGTGGCATGGCCAAGCACAGAGTCAGAATTCGGGCATGGTGACATGACACAGTCAAGGTGGGGATACAGAAAGACGCGAACGATTTGGTCAATTGCTACAAACTACAGTTCATATAATAATTTTTACTTTTTAAACAAATTAGTTTGTTTCCCTCTACTAGAGTATAAGCTCCATGAGGACAGAAGTTTTATTCACTTTGTTAACCACTGTATCATCTTCCCCTAGAACAGTAGTATCCAGTGTGTACTAAGTATCCAATAAATATTTGTTGAATGAATAAATTAATACATAAAAATAATCCCATTTAACTTTAACATAGAATTATGTTTTTAGTTTTTGTGATTTGAATTTCTCTCTCTCTTTCAGTTTTTGTGATTTGAATCTCTCTTTTTTAGTTTTTGTGATTTGAATTTCTCTCTCTTTTTTAGTTTTTGTGATTTGAATTTCTCTCTCTCTCTTTTTTAGTTTTTGTGATTTGAATTTCTCTCTCTCTCTCTCTCTCGCTCTCTGTCTCTCCAGGGGTCTCACTTTGTTGCCCAGGCTGGTTTTGAATTCCTGAGCTCAAGTGACCCCCCCTGCCTCAGCCTCCTCAAGTGCTGGGATTACAGTTGTGAGCCACTATACCTGGCCTGAATCTCTTTTAAAAATAATTTTAATTTTAGATTCAGGGGTATATGTGCAGCTTTGTTAAAAGGTGTACTATATTGCCAGATGCTGACCTTTGAGCTTTTATTGAGTCTGTCACCCAGATAGTGAATGTAGTAACCAGCAAGGAGCTTTTCAGTCCTTGCCCCTCTCACTCCCCACTCTAGTAGTCCCCAGTGTCTATCATTCCCATCTTTGTGTGTACTCAGGAATTAGCTCCCACTATAAGTGAGAACATACTATATTTGATTTTCTGTTTCTGTTAATTTACCTAGGATAATGACCTCTAGCTGCATCCATGTTGCTGCAAAGATATGATTTCATCATTTTTTATGGCTGTGTAGTATTCCATGGAGTATATGTACCACATTTTCTTTATCCAGTCCACTATTGATGGGTGCCTAGATTGATTTTGTGCCTTTGGTATTGTGAATAGTGCTCCAATGAACAGATGAGTGCAAGTGTCTTTTTAGTAGAACAATTTATTTTCCTTTGGGTTTATATGCAGTAATAGAATTGGTGGGTCAAATGGTAGTTCAAGTTTTTTTTTGTTTTTTTTTTTTTTTGAGAAATCTCCAAGCTGCTTCCCACAGGGACTGAAATAATTTTACATTCTCACCAACAGTGAGAATTTTGGAATAATTCTCTTATTCTGTGAAAAATGATGTTGACAATTTGATAGGAATAGCATTGAGTCTCTAGATTGCTTTGGACAGATGGACATTTTAGCAATATTGATTCTTCCAGTCCATTAGTAAAGAATGTTTTTGCATTTGTTTAGGTCATCTATGATTTCTTTCAGCAGTAACACAGTATTTTCAAGTGTATTTTTCAATTCATTTCCTTTTCAGAGGAAAGCCAATAGAATATCACTTTAAACCAGAGAATATTCAGGTATCTCTTGCCTTTCTCACTAAAAATGTAAGCTCCAGGAATTAAAGGAAAATCTCTCAGAATTTATTTTTGACCCATTTCATTCATCTAAGATTTGGTAAATGACTTTTATGTATCAGGTTATGTACCAGTGCTAGTAAAAATGGAAAACAAGCATACAGTATGCTTCTGAGAAATCTCAGTTAAGTCCATAAAGCAAAACTCTGAACAATAGAATATGCTTTGCTATAATGTTATTACAACAGTTCCCATGAACACAAAAGAAGTTTTCAAACATCCATTAGATATTAAATAGAGCATTCTAACTTGACCTCCGTGTTTACTGAGACTGATAAAGTCCCTCTTCTATAATGGCAAAAACTGCAATTACTTTTGCGCCAACCTAATAATAGAACATTTCTGTTTACACCATTTGGTATCTCCAACCAACCACACTTTCATCCTTATCCTCTGTTCTTCCCAAATTCTATCCATCCTTTGAGTGTGACCAGTAATGGAACATTCTCTGACCAAGTTTGCTTATTGACCTTTTTCCTGAACTCATTTGAACCCAGCATTTATTCTATGTGTTATATTAATGTATAATTCCTGGAAACATCTATTTCACTGTTTTTGTTGTTGTTTTTTTTTATATAGGCTGTTTAACTTTCCTAATATTGATCTTTTCACGTGTGGATGTCATATTTTCAAAGAGCTTTTCAAAAAGCAGCTATTTTGGCAGGGCGCGGTGGCTCATGCCTGTAATCCCAGCACTTTGGAAGGCTGAGGCAGGTGGATCACCTGAGACCAGGAGTGCAAGACCAGCATGACCAACATGGTGAAAACCTGTCTCTGCAAGAAATAGAAAAATTAGCTGTGTGCGGTGGTGCGCACCCGGCTACTCAGGAGGCTGAGGCAGGAGAATCACTTGAGCCTGGGAGGCAGAGGTTGCAGTGAGCCCCGATCACACCACTGCACTCCAGCCTGGGCGACACATTGAGATTCCATCTCACAACAACAACAACAACAACAACCACCACCACTCAGCCACCTTTGGAACACATATTTTGTCTCTTTCTAGAATTGCAAAGATTATTGCTTGCATAATTGGTACTCAGATAATTAAACAGAAGCATATAATGAAATCGGAAAGATTTAATCTCCATTGATCACCCAGTTATGATCAAATCTGATAATGCACATGTTGGCCTATTGACTGGAGGTATAGACATATTTCTACTTAGGACTGGTGTTTATCTACAAACCTTAACTATATTGGAAACCAGTGACTACTTTATGTAAAGCTGCAACTGCAAGTCAATATTTAACAGGTTAAACAAAAACTGACAAATTTTCAGATGGTTTGGAAATAAATAACATAAAATTCTAAAATGCCAAACTCTAAATGCACCGAAAGTAAACAGATTTCTGAATTGGCAAAGAATATGTTGAAAAACAGAATAAAGAAAAAGCTAAGACATGTTACCTGCTGTTCTGTGGCTCCAGGGCAGAACAGTGGAGCATTCATTATCTTCAATTAGTTTTGCAATTTTTGCACACCTGTGTATCCTACCCATCAACCCCATCAAACTATCTTTTAGGAGTAAATTTTGCTTAACATGACACTCAATGTATAGGAAACCCCCAACAAGACCAACAAATCAGTTTATTTAACTCAAGAAGAATTGGAATCTTACATTTGACCTGGATGCCTTCAAAAAAGGCCAAAAAATGCTCATCAAATGTTCCAAATATTTGCTGATAAAAACAATGGTACTAGTCATAAATGTGATGATAAGAAAAGGACAATTGTTAGTTTACTCACAGTCATAGCAATTAAATAATCATAATTCATTTAGGCCCTATTAAAGACTGTGTCTCACTCAATACATTCAAAGACAGGTATTAGAATATTGCCATTTCCAACTCCTTTTTCTCTAGTTCTATATTATCTAAGTAACTTCTTACACTCATTCATGACTCTCCTTTAGGGAGGGGATGCTTTGTTCAGCTGACTAGTTGATTGCTTTATGAACTTGCTTCCAATTTTAAGTGAATATTTGGTTAGTGGTCTTACTGGCATTTGAGTGGCATGAGTCATGTGTCTTTATGCCTTGTTCTCCTGAAATGGGATGACTGTGGAGATATTACACCTGCATAATTGAGAAAACTTCCTCTGGACTTAGAGTGATCTTACAAAGACACCCATCATAGGCAAGACCTGAAGTAATTTCTTTACCTCAAGAACTGGTATCAGCTACAAACATAAGCAAATACGCACATAGAATAGAGCAAATATCATTTAAAAAGAAAAAGGTGCTATTTTTGCCAAATTCTATTAAACTTGAATCTCATTCGTTTTCATATTTCCTCCCTTCTTTTCCTTTTATGTAGATATTATAAAGGAAAATACTAAATTATTTGATTATATTAAAATCTTTCCATTTTAAGATAAGTAAAACAAAAATAAGCATTAGGAAGACATTTTCAACATAAAGAAATTATATGAATGAATAAGAAAAAGAGATCATTCTTTCCTCCCTTCCCCCTCCCCGACCTGGCCCTCCTAGGGTAAAAGGTTCATAAAATCAGAAATGCAAATTTTATTTTACTTTATTAAAATATTTTTCCAGTTTCATTGAGGTACAGTTCATCAACAAAAATTGTATATATTGAAGGTGTATAACGTGATTATTTGACATATGTATGCATTGCAAAATGATGACTACAATCAAGTTACCTGACACTGTTACCTCACATAGTTACCTTTTTTTCTGTGTGTGGTAAGAACACTTAAGAGCTACTCAGGGGAAGTCAAGATGTTACTGTTGCTTGTGAGCTTGTGGCTTGACTCTGCAGGACTAGGATCTTAAAGAATGCCACAGTGGCTGAAAATGCTGGTCTGAAGGCGAAAGTCTGTTATCAAATTGAGTATTAATTTTGAGACTTCAATTTGCCATGGGACAAATTTTTAAAGGAACGGGTCAAACTGAATGAAGGCTGGGTACCTTTGGAGATACTGATAAAATTCAACAGGTTAAACTATCTCACAACAGACTTTAATGTAATTGTGGAAGCATTGAGGAAATACAAGGCAGAACTCATGGAAATCAGTAAAGATAAAACTAAAATCAGAATGTCTCTAGGTAAACTCCTCCTTGAAGTGACCGATGAGTATAAAAATGATGTAAAAAACATCTATTTATATCAAAGGCGGCTTCCCAACTGATGCAACTGTTGATGACATAAAAGAATGATTAGAAGATAGAGGTCAAGTACTAAATATCCTGATGAGAAGAACATTGTGTAAAGCATTTAAAGGATCAGTGTTTGCTGTGTTTGGTAACAATGAATCTGCTAAAAAGTTTGTAGAGACCCCTGGCCAGAAGTACAAAGACAGGGTCTGCTAATACTTTTCAAGAAATATGACTTTACTGAAAAAAGTGAAGAAAGGCAACAAAGTAATATGGAGGGTAAATAAAGAGCTAAACAAGAGCAAGAAGGAAAATGAAAGCTAGAAGATGCTGAAATGGAATCTCTTGAGAAAAAAGATTGGATGCTTGCTGAAATTTTTGGATGACTTAGGTATCAGACCTGTAGAGAAGGTTCACACATCCTTTTCTCAAATCATGGTGAACTAAAATGGATAGACTTTATCAGAGGTGCAAAAGAGGGAATAATTCGATTTAAAGAAAAAGTTGAGGAAGCGTTGGGAAAAGCCAAAGATGCAAATAATGGTAATCTACAATTAAGGAACAAAGAAGTGACTTGGGAAGTACTAGAAGGACAGGTGGAAAAAGAAGCATTGAAAAAATCATAAAAGACCAACACGAATCCCCAAACAAATGGAAGCCAAAAGGTCACAGATTTAAAAGGAAAGGGTAATAAAGCTGCCTAACCTGAGTTTGCTAAAGGAAAAGTACAGTTTCAGGGCAAGAAAATGAAATTTGTTAGTGATGATGAACATGATGAAAATGGTGCAAGTGGACCAGTGAAAAGAGCCAGAGAAGAAACAGACAAAAAAGAACCTGCATCAAAACAACAGAAAAGAGAAAATGATGCTAGAGACCAATAGCTTAGTAAACAAATTTTAAATCCATTTTAATTAGTTTTTAAGCTGCTTTTGGTTTTGTGGTCTTTTAAAATGAAAGCCAAATTAAATCTACTTCAGTGTTCACCTGTAAGAAAGGAAAAGTTTTTTTTTGCTGTTTAACTTGTCTTTATTTTGTTATCCAAATGAGGATTGTTTTGAATGTATAGTTCTATTTGTTATTTCAGATGATTCAAATATCAAAGGAAGATGCATGCACTCAATTGCGTTTGTAATATGAGAATATATTTGTACAAACTAATAAAATGTATACTATATAAAAAGAAAAAAGTCTATTCTCTTAGAAAATTTCAAATATACAGTGCAATATTATTAACTGTTGTCACCGTGCTTTATGTTAGATCCCCAAAACTATTCATCCTGTAATTGCAAGTTTGTACCTTTTGAGTAACATCTCATTTCCACTGCCCCCCTATCCTGCCAGCCTCTGGTAACTACCCTTCTACTCTCTGCTTCTGTGAGTTTGACTTTTAAAAATTCTACATATAAGTGACATCATGCAGTAGTTTTCTTTCTGTGTCTGGCTTATTTCACTTAGTATAATCCATGCTGTTGGAAAAGGCAGCATTTTCTGGTTTTTTTTTTTTTTTTTTTTTTTAATGGCTGAATAGTATTCCATTGTGTGTATGTGTGTGTGTGTGTATATACTATATTTTATATGCACCCACCTATTGATGGACACACAGGCTGTTTTCATATCTTGGCTATTAACGCTGCAATGAACATGGGGGTGCTGAGTGACCAGGGCAGCTCTCATCCATTGAAAGCTAACTAACTTCTCTAAAATTAACTTCTGTGTTTTCAGGGAGCAAAAGAGTGTCCTGGGAAAATTTGAGAGGAATTTAACAAAAAGGGTGGAAGCATTTTAAGAAAGAAGCTTGTGAGTCTCTTGGGAAAACAATATTTTAAAAAGTCCAAACTGTAAGATAGCAGACAAAAACATACATAAAATGTTCAGAGGAAATGCTGTAAACATTTTTTGCTTAATTACTGGTTCAATATCTGTCAGATTAACACCCTTCCGTCACCCTGCCTTATATTGCTTTGAAAATGAGAGCAGGGATGAGTGAAGCAGCAGACATAAATCAGAGATATTTTCTTGAAGGTTTAGGAGAAAATGTTTTGTCTAAAGCCAAATATCTATAATCTCTGCTTTGATTACAAATAAAAAAGCAATTTTTCAAAAAGTCACTTTGCTGATAAACCCACTCTATTTCTTTTTAAAACATGATTAAAAATCCTTTTTAAATGACAGTCTACAAGGAATGTTGAAATGTCTTGGACTATCTAAAAGCTTCCAGCTGCTTTCTTAAGTTTAAAATATTTTCTTAAAGGGGATTTCCAGCCTGTTGGCAGCAACAAGACAGAACTTCTCTGTTTTTTTCCTTTGTTTCTGTTTCGATTTTTGGATTTCACAATTTGCTTAGGAGAGACAATAAAATGAATTCATTTAGAAATTTATATTCTTAATTGCTTACTAAAAGTATATTTTACATTAGTTTGAAGTTGTTCAAGTTAGTGGAGAATGATACATTAAGATACAACATTCCCGAAAAGCTTCATGACATTGGTTGTGGCAATGATTATTGGATATGACAGTAAAAGCACTGACAACAAAGGCAAAAATAAGCGAGTGGGACCACATCAAACTAAAAACTTCACAGCAAAGGAAACACTCAAGAGTTGATAAGGCAACCTATGGAAAGGGAGAATAGATTTCCAAATCATAGGTATAGTGAAAGATTAATATCAAAACTATATAAGGAATTCCTACAACTTAATAGGAAAAACCCTAATAACTCAATTTAAAAATGAGCAAATGACTTGAATAGACATTTTTCCAAAGGAGAGATACAAACGGCCAGGTATATGAGAAAGCACTCAACATCACTAATCAGGAAAATTCAAATCAAACTGCAGTGAGATATCAGCTCACACCTGTTTCTATGCCCATTTTGTATATTTATAAGTATGTATATATAAAGATAAATGTTGGTAAAGATGTGGAGAAGTTGGAACCATTGTGCACTGTTGGTAGGAATGTAAAGTAGTGCAACTGCTATGGATAACAATATGGAGGTTCCTCAAAAATTTAAAAACAGGACTACCATATAATACAGAAATTTCTCTTCTGGGTATTTAACCAAAAACTGAGATCAGATCATTGAAGAGATATTTGAACTCCCATGTTCATTGCAGCATTATTAGCAATAGCCAAGATATGAAATAACTTAAGCATTTATTGACAGATGAATGGATGAAGAAAATGTGACATGCACACACGGTGGAATATTTTTCAGTCTCAAAAAGGAAGGAAATCTTGCAATAGCAACAGCATGGATAAACCTGGAGAACACTATGCTAAGTGAAATAAACCAGTCACAGAAGGACAAATGCCGTGTGATTCCACTTATATGAGATATCTAAAATAAACAAACTTATAAAAGGAGAGAGTAGAATAGTAGTTGCCAGGGACTAGTGGAAGTGGGAAAAGGAGAGTTGCCATTCAATGAAGTTAGAGTTTCCATTATGCAAGATGAGTAAGTTCTAGAGAGCTTCTCTACAACATTGTGTCTACAGTTAACAATACTGTATTGTATGCTTAAAAGTGAGTTAAAAGGGCAGATTTCATGTTAAATGTTCTTAATACAATAAAAAATGACAAATGTTACAGAACAGTTTACAAATGTATAAAATCTTCTTTGGAATATAATATTGGTGAAATTAGTTTGCAATTACAGTTGTCTATATACTATGCAAATCTCTCAGAGAATATTATTTGATAAGTCTTACAAAATGCAGTTTGTTTTGATGTTACATATGAAATTCTTGTATCTTACCTTTTACGAAAAGTAAAAAAGTCTGATAGAACGTATCCGAAAATTCTAAGAAAAGACACAAGTTTTCTCTGCTGAAGTTTAGACAGTTAGAACTAGAAGGAATGTATAGTATTTTGCCAAAAGATGTCACATATAGAGTTAGAGATTAAACTAGGGTAAGAAACAATTGGGTGTCTTGCTCGGAGCTCGTAAGAGTTTACAAGTTTTAAACTTGTTGGCCATCAAAGGAAAAAAAAGTAATTTCTAGATTTATGGAGGTAAAGCATAGAAAACAAAGATATAGTGTGACTCACTAAATTTTCTTTAATCCAGGTCCTAAAACCTGATTAGCAAACATGAAGACTAAAGTTAATATTACATACCAAAGATTAAGAAAATATTTCTCCTGTGCCTCCCCCATAGTAGAGGTACCAGTTGTATCTCCTCCCCCATATATTTTCTCTTAATAGAGAATCGGCAAAATTTTGGGCTCTTTGTTTTGACAGAAGCTGCCTTGGGTTAGCAATTCAACACTGGACAGAGAGTGGGCCAGTTAGATTGTCTCTCTCACAAATTCCAGAATAAAGTCATGGAGAGAATGAATCAATAATCTGTGGAGAATTGAAGTGGAAAATTCTGCATGCGCCAAGATTAAGGATGCCATTTTAGATTGATTTTGATGGTGAGCAAAGCAGTCAGTCCATGGAAGAAGAAATAACCCAGGAAAAGTAGAGATAAGAGATGTCACAACTGCAGAGACAGATAGAAAATTACTGCCGTCAAGATATTACTTTTCAAATCAACAAAGGTTTACTGGGTACTTTAGGACTGTACTCTCAATCTGGGCAAGAGTTGGGATACGTGGTAGTCTGATAATCGATCCCAAAGATCTGTCCATGTTCTAATCCCTGGAACCTGTGAATACAACCTTATTTGGAAAAAAAGCTCTTTGTAGATTTGATAAGGATTTTGAGATGAAGAGATTATTCAGGGAAACCCTAAATGCCATCACAAGTGTCCTCATGAAAGAGAGGCAGAGGGAAATTAGACACACTCAGAAAAGGAGGAGGCAGTGTGACCATGGAGGCAGAGACTGGAGTGATGTGGCCTCAAGGCAAGGAAGCTGACAGCCGCCAGAAGCCAGGGGGTCAGGGGACAGATTCTCTCCTAGAGACTCCAAAGAAGGTGTGACTCTGATGACATTG
The DNA here is from genome assembly GCF_000951035.1 of Colobus angolensis palliatus. Taxonomy (NCBI): domain Eukaryota; kingdom Metazoa; phylum Chordata; class Mammalia; order Primates; family Cercopithecidae; genus Colobus; species Colobus angolensis. The sequence goes on from NW_012122487.1 coordinate 9,996,615, forward strand.
ATTTTGGCTCAATGATTTCAGACTTCTGGAATTGAAGAGAATAAATTAGAGGTTGGAAAGAATAAATTTCTGTTGGTTTAAGCCACTAACTTTGTGGTAATTTGTTACTACAAAGCTATGGGAAGCTAATGTAGGGTTTTTGGCAGCATTAAATAAAAGATATGTTCTGCTCTCAAGGAGTTTAGAATCAATGAGGTTAGAAAAACAGCACTCAACCTAAAAAAAGTAATTATTTATTAGAGGAGTTAGTTGACAAAGGGCTATGACAAAAGAACAAACGTGTGATTGCTTCTAGTGAATTCTAAGACATTGTGATAGAGATGGTATTAATACTGGGCCCTGAAGCCAAATATAATTAGTTTGAACTAAGAATATTTTAAAATTTCAGTGACAAAACCCCTAAGTGCATGATCAGTACATTAGAACTTCTCTCCTACTCAAATGAAAATAGTGTATAGTGTATGTATAAAAAACAGAGATCAAAATTGAAATGAAATATCCCTTGTAAGATGCTAGGCAGGTGTATGAGTAATGATCACTATGTCCAATGATAAAAGTATGGCTGTCTATCAAACCTTTGCATTAAAAAAATTCTCAAAATGTATAGAATAGATTTAAAAAAATAACATTTTTTTTCAAATTTGATTTAAATTTTGGTTTCCTTTCCCCCCAAAGTTGTGAAAATGCACATTTGACATTAAACCTGAAACTGACTTTTCCTACCCTATCTAACTTTGGATTATTTCAGTATTTTTTATGGCTATTTAAGTTTTCTTTACAGGAGAGAAGAAAGGGCTACATGTTTACTGAAAAATTAAATCAAATGCAAATGACCACATTTGTTGGGAAGGAATCAAATTCAGACTAATAATAATTTAAGAAGCATTACTTTCTAATCTTCAAGCTGAGGGACTCCTGTTTTGTTGAAATGCTGGGACTGAAAATTCTGTAATGGTGAATTCACAAAAATTTGTGAGCAAGGAGTGCTACCTTCCTGCTACCTTCCAGGGCTGCTTTCTGGTCATATCTGTCAGCTCAATTCCTAGTATATTAAGCTGATCCTTTTCAGAAAGGATTTAACAAGTAATATGCTTAGATTAAATAGTGCCAACATAGTATTACACATGCAAATTCCCAGCAATTCTGAGACAAATTTGGGTTGGGTAAGATAAAAAGATATAAGTCAAAATTCCTCAGAAACTATTACCAAGAAAAAACACCACTGCTCCAAAACAAAAAGAAAACAAAGCACATTAGCTCTGGTAGACATTATAATGCTTACCAATGTCCAGTTCTGTTTTCTTCTTGGGCTTAGGGGAAACTACTCCTCCCAGCACCCTTGCAGTGGTGTGTGGCCTTTGACTAGTTTTTGTCCATGGAATATGAACAGAAACATCTCTCTGAGATTTTCTAGTATTCTCACTCTTTCACTAAAAGGTGTTCTGAAACCACATTTTCCACAGTTAAGCTTCTGTCAGGTGGAGATTGTGTGGAGTAGGGCAAAATACAATGTACTGGACATTCAGAGTTAACAAGAAATGTAACTTCATTGTATTAAGACCCTTAGATATCAAAGTTAAATTGTTACTGCAATATAACCTAGGTTATTCTAAGGAACATATCAGTTAACCAAAAGAAATAGACATAAAAATTATATGTAGAACAAACCAGAAAGACAGTTATTTCAGTTTAAGTAGTGTGACTGCATATTTTTTCTGTTTTAGGTTTGAACATATATACATACTACTTTTATAAATGAACAAATTATACTCCAAAAAGTGATTATGTATAAAATCCTCCTGAGCATAAAGTGAAAACAACCACTTTTTATGCTTAGATATTTGCATTCCCTCTTCGAGTCATAATCCTAGATGTTTGCAAATAGAATAAACTCTAAAGGTAAGCTGGTTTTTATCCATCATAAAATTGTAGATTTCCTATTGATGGCTTCCTCCATGTAGTTCCTTAAGTTGTTCCTTCTTTCCTTCAATCTTCAGTTATTTCCCAGCATGTTGACACTCAGTTTATTTCATTAGTTCTGCAATCGTGTTTTATACGATGAATAGAGGAAATTGTTTGAAACTAGTTACTGAAGCTTGTCTTGATCTTATTCTAAGTCATGGAAAATCCCTCTGGGTTCTCTGCTAAGGGGCCTGGCATGACGTGAAGCTTTGCTACTTGCCTGGAAACAGCAATTTCACCTTTTGAGTAAGAATAATCAGCAGTTTATGAATGTTTGTACATCTGTGTGTACGTGTGTGTGTGTGCGCCTGTGTGCGTTTGTACATGCGTGTATAATGGAATATCTTGGATTTTGTAAAACAATACAATTTCAACACTCCCTCCGTAGTTGACAAATGCTGTGTATTGCCTCTCTATCCCCAACTTGCCATTTCTGCCTTTTTAGGTTAGTAGAGTAAGTGAGTTGTATTAAAAATTAAGCTTTAATTGTTAAGTATGTAAACTATAGCAGACATTTAAGTAACCACCGTTAGTATCTGGAAGCTATAAACACTTCTCCAAATCCATGAAAAATTACAAACAAACCAACAGAAAAATTGACAAAATACGTGAATAAATAATCTACAAATGAAGAAACTAGAATGCTCATTACACATATAAAACGATGTTTAATTTCACTAGTAATTAGAAGAATGCAACAGATAAGTATCATTTTGTAGCCATGAGGTTAGACATAATGATAAAATCTGGTAATGCTTAGCACCCCAAAACAAGCAAATTCTTAATACATTGTTATTATAATGGAGTGAACATTGGCACAACAAAGTGAAAGAAAAAGTTGGAATTATTTAGTGTTATGGGTTGAACTGTATTCACCCCAGAAAAGGCATGTTGAAATCCTTATCTCTAGCACCTCATAATGTGACTTCATTTGGAAATACAGTCATTGCAGATATAATTAGTTAATATGATGCTGTACTAGATTAGGGTGGGCCCCTAATCCAGCAGGACTGACATCCACATGAGAAGATGGCTGTGTGCAGACACAAAGACCCAGGGAGAATGCTAGGTGAAAAAGGAGGTGGAGATTGGAGTTAACGCTTCCTCAAGTAAGGAACATCTGGGGTTACTAGAAGTGGTAAGGGCAAGACCCTTCCTGCTAGTGTTTACAGGAAGAACGACTCTGGCAACACCTTGATTTTGGACCTCTAGCCTCCCAAAAAATGAGACAATACATTTCTTTTCCATTAGGTACCCAAATTTGAGATGTTTTGTTATGGTAGACCTAGGAAATAATACATCTAGTTAAGCTAAAAATGTGCATGTTGATGATTCACAATTCTGTCCACCCTAAACAAATTTTCCCACAGTCACACAAAGAACCTAGTGAGTGCAACTTACAGTCTTTTAAAAGTATTATATGCATCTCATGGCAGATGTTTGTGTGTATGTATAGTAAGGTGGGGTGGAGAGTGGTAAATTAATGTGGTTGTTGGCCCGTTATCCTGGTTTCAACCAGAGTTATTTGTTTTTAGTTCTACTTAAGACTTCCCTTGAATAAAGAATTCCATGACTAAAAGTAAACTTGAAAACAACTGGAATAAGAAGACATTCTTTTATAAAGTGATGACATTTCCTTTTAGAAAACTCTTTGATCTAATTTAAAGCTTTTTCTCTTTGTATCTCTTTTTTCGGTGTTATTATTTTATCTATGTATCTTATATACAATATTCTTATTTTAGTGAAATCTTTTCCCCTTCTGATATTTTTACTCTTAAATAGGTTTAATTTTATTGTTGACATAAGTTAGCAATAGTAATTTATCTGTCCTGTCAATCAAGACTTCATCTGTGACATTTTTCTTAGCTAAATTATAATTATAACACACTTTGAATGGTATGAAGTATGGATCAATACTTATGCTTATGTATGTCTAATTGTTGCAGCATGATTTATTGAAAAGGTTAGCCTTTTCCACTGAATTGTCTGTGTACCTTTTTTAAAAATAAATTGACCATATATGAGTGAGTCTGCATGTAGACTTCTCACTCTGTTCTATTCATCTATTTGTCTATTTTTAGACCAATGACATACTCTCTTGATTATTGTAGCTTTATAATAAGTCTTCAAATCAGGTAGTACAGCAACTTTGTTCTTTCTTTACAAAGTGTTTTTGGTCATTACAGGTCCTTTTCATTTCCATATGATTCAAAAAATAATCCAAAATGAATCAAAGACAAATGTAAAACTCAAAAGCATAAAATTTTAAAATGAAATCTGTAAGAAAATTTCCATGATCCTGGTATTTGGCAAATAATCTTTAGATGTGATACCAGAAGCATGATGCACAAAGTAAAACATCAATAAATTAGATTTTATCAAAATTAAGAACTTCTGTCCTTCAAAACATGCTGGAAACACAATGAAAAGTCAAAGACTAAGTGAAAATATTTGCAAGTTATGTATCTGATAAAAAATTTTAATCCATAATACGTAAAAACTCTCAAAACCCAATAAAAAACAACCCAATAAAAATGGACAAATAATTTGAAAAGACACTTCACCAAAGAAGATATGTGGATGACAAATAACTACATGAAAAGGTGAAAACACAAATTGAGAACACATGGAGATATCACCTCACACTTATTAGGAGGTCTGAAAATTAAAAAGACTGACTATTCCAAGTGTTGACAGGGATATGTGGAGGAGCTGTAACCCTTATACACTTCTGTTAGGAATATAAAATGGTACATCTACTTTGGAAAACAATTTGACAATTTCTTATAAAAATAAGCACACACTCCGATATAAGCACCTTTCTCTTTGTAAGTATTTGTCCAAGAGAAATCAAAGCATATGTTCATACAAATAAATCATGATGGATTTATTTGTAAACTGGAAGCAATCCAGATGCCTATCAATGACAAACATAAACAAATGGTGGTACAGCCATATGATGAAATACTATTCACCTATAAAAAGAAAGGAGCTATTGATATGTACACCAACATGGATGCATTTTCCTCTAACTTTTTTCTCTCTCTCTCTTTTTTTTTTTCTTTTGAGACAGAGTCTCGGTCTATTGCCCGGGCTGGAGTGCAGTGGTGTGATCTCGCTCACTGCAAGCTCTGCCTCCTGGGTTTGTGCCATTCTCCTGCCTTAGCCTCCTGAGTAGCTGGGACTACAGGCATCTGCCACCACGCCCGGCTAAATTTTTTTGTATTTTTTTTTTTTTCAAGAGAGACAGGGTTTCATCGTGTTGGCCAGGATGGTCTCAATCTCCTTACCTCGTGATCCACCCGCCTTGGCCTCCCAAAGTGCTGGGATTACAGGCGTGAGCCGCCGCGCCTGGCCCTCTAACTTTTATCTTGCTAGGATTTTCCCTCCATATGTTCCAGCACTAATGCAGGCCTTTTATTTCCTTTATCATGACTATGTTATCCTCATCTCTGCTGATGCTGTTCTTTTTATCTAGAATACACTTATCTCCTCTTCAGTTAACTACATTCTATTTATCTGTAAGTTGAGTACTTTAGTTTCTCTGAAAATCTTTCCTTGATCATGGGACTCTGTTACATGTTCCTATGGGCTTCTCCTATCAGATTAGCATTTAGAGTGTAACTTGTGTAACTTAGTGTAGAACTGTGCAGATTTTGGTGTTAGGCAGTGCTATGGTTTGGATGAGATTTATCTTCAACAATACTCATGTTGAAATTTGATCCCCAATGTGTCAATGTTGGGAGGTGAGGCCTAGTAGGAGGTGTTCAGTTCATGGGAACAGTTGCCTTATGAATATATTAATGCCTTCCTGAGAGAGTGAGTGAGTTCTCACTCTTGAGGAATGGGTTAGTTTCCATGAGAATGGGTTGTTAAGATTCTGGTTTCCTTGGTTACCCTCTCTTGCTTCCTTTCTCATCATATGATTTCTTTGCACATACCTGCTTCTCTTTTGCTTTCTGACATGAGTGGAAGCAGCATGAGGCCCTCACTGGATACAGCTGCCCAATGTTGGACTTTCCAGCCAGTGGAATCATAAGCCAAATAAACCTCTTTTCTTTATAAATTACCCAATTTCAGGTATGCTTTTATAGCAAGACTGAACAGACTAAGACAGGCAGACCTCTGTCAAAATCTCAAATCTTTGCTTTCTTAGCTGTGTGACTTTGGGTAAATTATACTGCCAGGCTAAGCATCAGGTTTCTTCAGTTGTAAAGTGATGAGTAAGTTCTATAAAACTATTAAAGGAGGTAATGTATACAAAGTGTTTAGAATGGTGCATGATTTTTTTTCAAAGTACAATAAGTCCTCATTTAACATCATATATAGGTTCTTGGAAACTATGACTTCAAGCAAAATGATGTATAACAAAGCCATTTTTTTCCCTCATCAATGCTGTAGCAAAAGAGTTGAACGAAAGGACATTATTTGTGGACCTGCTGTACGTTATTTCACTTAAAGTTCCAGTTTCTAAGAACCTACTGATGAAGTGAGGTTTCTAGAACCCATTGATGACATGACTAGGTTAATTATTTAGTAAGTCCTCTCTTAATAAGTAATTCAGTAAATGAATACAGTGAGTGTATTGATATCAGAAATTATTTTCTCAGAGGCCATATCACTTACTGTATTCATGATAGCTTACTATTTTACTTAATTTTTATTTCTTATTTAACTACCATTCTCTGCCATAACACTGTGAGCTTTGTTAAACACGAACTATATCCCTCTTATTTAATTAATTGTTAATTGTTGTTTCCCCAGGATCTAGAAAATATTGGGCACATAATAGGTAAATGATTGAAAGAATGAATACTTACGACTCGATTTCCTGTTAAGAGAGAGTTCTCGCTTTTACTGCAACTGTACCCATTCCTCGTAATCTACAAGTTATCACATTAGCAGCCTATTTTCAGTGTAGCTACCTCCCTGACTGCAGTTAATTGGCCCAGGGATTGGATGCTACCCTACATGGATTAACGAGTCTGTGCTTTTGGATTTTGCACTTTTGTTCAAAAATGCAGAAAGATATAGTTGTTCAAATCTTTGTGTGGTTGAGACTATAAAATGTAAACACTAGGATTCTCAATTTTTGCTACATTGAGGAAAAAGTCTGCATTGAATAAAAGAGTAACAATGACAAGAGAAAAGTACAGAGGAGACAGATGGGCTTGGGAGTGATAGTGGTAGCCAAGGTTGTAAGGTTGGCAAGTGAAGGCTAGGGAGTGGTGAGATTTAGGTAGTGGTTTTAAATATTATCTCATTTCCAGTCATTTACCTCATTTTTGCTGAGGTATGAGGACATTTAGGTTACTTGAGCATTATCCCAATATAAATAGAGATTTTTGTTCTTAGACATGAAATTAGTTGTAGATTCCCAAGTCCTATAATCAATGTCAATCTTTGTTGATGGGAAAAGAATGCTACAGCTCACACATGTTTAACGTGTTCAGTTTTCATTATATTAGGCCTCATTCATAAAACAATTGCAAAAGGATGGTGTACAGCACTGCATGTTAACACAGTAAAAGGTTTAACAAATCATTGTGCCTATCTTGTAATCAAGTACTTAAAGTATGATCTAGTTATCTACAGAAAGCATGATAACTGGATCAAGGTAAAGGAACGATATTTATAGCTTTTCCAACACAAATGTAGAATATAAGTGTGTTAGAAGAAGGCCATTAATAAAGCAAACGTAGGCCGGGCACGGTGGCTAACGCCTGTAATCCCAGCACTTTGGGAGGCCGAGGTGGGCAGATCACGAGGTCAGGAGATAAAGAGTGTCCTGCCTAACATGGTGAAACCCCGTCTCTACTAAAAATACAAAAAATTAGCCGGGCATGGTGGTGGGTGCCTGTAGTCCCAGCTACTCGGGAGG